>NC_053169.1:101674388-101816888 GCF_016835505.1 Polypterus senegalus | reverse complement strand
CAGGAAGGAATAAATTAAAATTCCAACATGAGCATCACTGGGCTTTGGGCCCCAGGAACCAAGTTACCTGAACTATTCTACCACATTTCAGTCACTATTCACTGCTCTGATGCTGATCTTTCTGATCATAAAAGAGGTCATTGTGATAGCAACTAACGAGAACAATTACAGTATTTGAGGATTCTCTTGCATAATTTAGCTCAAAAAATTAAACAGCACATCGCCACCTCATAACAGGCTTACGTTTCGAGTTTGGAATTTTGTCCGTCCAGCCGCTTTAGCTCCAGACCATCCTCAAGAATCGGTGACACAATGACAGACAGACACACACCCATCATCGACATATTGATGCTTTCAGTATCAGGGGACCCTAAAATGTTGAGATCCATCGAAAACCAGAGATCGAAATTTTTGACAAATCTAAAGCTTTCATTCCTCCCAAATAGATGATAGGTTAGGGTGCAAAAATGGAGCAGGAGACGGACGAGACAAACTCAGAGTCAGACATTCTAGCAAATGGCACAATCAAAGTCAAAGTACACTAAATTACTCAGTTGAAATATGCAAACGAAAAATGAGGAGACGCACAAGAGTTTCAACGCCTAGAAGCCGATCACATCTAAGTCAGGATGGAAGCAGGTAGGGAGAGGTGCTTAGGAATCAGAAGGAGGACAGGATGGGAATTAAAATCAAATAGCAGACAAAAAGTTCAAACTGGAACCATCCAAACTAACAACCCTAACCCGTAGCCAAAAACGGTAACTGCACTCTTCTGTAGCCAGTAACGCACAGCCCAACCAAGCAGAGCACACCAGGGCACCACTAAAGCTTGTTGGAGAGCATCATCCGCCATCTTGCACAGATAGATAGAGAGACCAACGTCTGATGACAGCAACCGATTGACGAGAAACACCAACAGAGCAGGACCGGATTAAGAACTTCTTAGAAGAGTTTGGTGCCCCCAGAAATTGGGGTGTCACTAACTCAACGTGACCCTCGACATGACAAAGATGATCACGTGAGCCTTGGTGGGTCGCGTGCCAGTTACCAGATTCTCATTTTGTTGTATTCCCCAGTTTAATACGCATCCATCCATCCATTATCCAACCCGCTATATCCTAACTACAGGTTCACGGGGGTCTGCTGGAGCCAGTCCCAGCCAGCACAGGGCACAAGGCAGGAAACAAACCCTGGGCAGGGTGCCAGCCCACCACAATTAATATGCACCGTTAACCTCTTATATTACTATTTTTTATTTTTTATATATGGATGTCATTTTTTCATTTAGTGAGGGAGCCCCTTTTTGTGGAACCCCCTTCAGTTGCACCATTTGCTGTTTGCACCATATGGTTCATGGCAAATCCAGCAATGGGACGTGTCTGTGGTGCCCCCCCCTCCCTTGATGCCCCCAGCTTTCGTTTAGCTACGGGAACAATAAAATGAGATCTTTTTGAAACCCTGACCTCCAATTATTCTTGTGCGCTGTATATATGGGGTCACCAAATGTTGCAAATGTAAGATGGTTCTGATATTAGCAACGGTTTTAACCTGAGCCTTACGCTCTCTGCCTTATCTTTATTTTGAAATGATACGACACACATAATGCTCACCTCTTCCTTTGTAACAGCAGTAGCCAGAGATTCATCTAAAGAGATTATTATTATTATTATTATTATTGTTATTAGGATTTTATGAGACAAGCAGAGATTCCTGGCAGGATAATCTAATCTTGTGTTTTGAACGCCCGCCATTGTTGAGGCAGCCGCCAGAAAGAGTCATGTTAGAATTATTACAATGCAAAGGCCAACTACATTGGCACAGCTCTGCACATCCTATATACATTTTAATGAATTTTTACATTTACACAAATACAAACCTGTGTGCCATAGAAGAAGAAGAAGAAGAAGAAGAAGAAACGTATTTTAAGGGGTCAAAGCAAAGAGACAACATAGTGTAGTAGACGGCCGGCAGCTCAACCTGCCCAGGATGCCCAGGGACTGGAAGGATGGGGGATGGCAGCAAATGTGAGACACTCCCGAGACTTGAGATGGCGACTTCCCTACAGTATAGCAGGGCACCATGGGAGTTTGGCTTCACAGCCCTGCTGGGTACTGTGGGTGCCGCCAGAATACGCTGTAGGAGGACCTGGGGACTTATACTTTTTACATAACCTGGAAGTACTATTGGATCATGGGGACAGAATTCCAGAAGTACTTCTGGGCTAACGAAAAACTCAAGTTCTCCATCTGACCTGGAAGTGCTGGCAAGTCACGTTGACGGAAGGACAGAAGCACTTCCGGGTCAGACCATTATATAAAGGACTGATATGGTGGACAAAGCTTGCTGGGAGGTGTGGAGCAGAAAGAAAGAAAGAGAGAGAAGAAGATTGTCTAGTGGTTATTGTGATTGCTTACTTATCTGTTTATAGTGGCTGTGGTGCTTGGAGGTCAACGTATAAGAAGTAAGGAAGGAATAAATAACTTCTTAGTGCTTTTACCTGGTGTCCTGAGTGTCTGTCTGTTGGGTTTAAAGGGGCAACAGTGACCCCTAGTGTCCACAATGGATAAAGACAGATGGTAACTGTTACTATTCCTGAACCACAAAAATGAGTACAAGCTTCATAAAATGGTGAAATGTCAGAATGGCAGGTTTGGATCCAATGAACAGGCCTCACCCAAAGCAGCCTCTCCCCAAATTGAAATAACAGGCTTCAGACCTGCTCAGGTCCAAAAAAATGGGGCTGAGGCTTTAAGAGTCAAAGTCGTAAACATACCCCTTGAATGAAGAGACGAGAAAGCCATTAAAACCTCCGGTCCAAAGGACAAACCCAGTGCTTTATATTTAGTAGATTTAGCATTGGTGACTACAAAGAAAAGCCCAGAAACAAGTGTAAAACGATAAGATTGGATACGGGATAATGTATGAAAAATCAGAAAAGCAACAAAGTCTCAACATAACTCCAAACCACAATAACAATGCAGCCTCTGGACACGTCCATCTGGCTTTAGAAGGAATCTCCTACAGAACTGGGCCAAAAAATGAGGAGCGTGAAGGGAGTCAAACCGCCAAACCCACCTGTTTGAATTTTAATTGAAGAATCAGGAGATGGGCTAGGATCAAAAAGAAATACAAAAAAAAATCAATCTGAGCCAGAAACGTAGACAAGAATCAGAAGTGTCGGCCAAAAAGAAAGTCCAAAAACTGAAATCAAAAGACGGAGAGCAACGCACATAAGGTCTTCGGTTTATCCAAACACAGATGGGTAGAAGGCGCTTAATGTGACTATTATGGGGTCACTCTGAAGACATCACATGAGGTATGTTCCTAGGGAATTCGGGGAAGTTACCCCGGCAACAGCCAACGTGAATATCTCAATGGGGCCCTGCTTGTCAGCATTCAAAATGGCGTCTTTCAAAGACAGTAGAAGGTTACAACTTCATCGGTAAATAAGGTCGGGCACAATAAATGTAGAAAATCAAATTCCTTGACTTGGAGTTGATGATGATGATGATGTTTCTTTTTGTGAAACATTTTGGATTTCTTCCACCTCCATTTTTTTAACTCCTGATTTTTTTTTGGGCGTCTCAACAGGACAAAAGTTCATCGTCAGCTCATATTAATGTCCAAATCCATGGATTTTAAAAACAAGTCCTTGCTATTACTTACATTTTTGGGATTTTTTTTTTTTTTTGACTTTTTCTCTCGTGTTTTGATTGGACTCGATGCAATTCTTGATCCCTTGGATTTTCACCCAATCTTTTCCCCGGTTGACCTTTCAAAATACTTCAGGCTTTCCTGCAAAGCACACCTCATAAGGTGAGCCGCTCCTGGGCAGGTTTATTTCTGATAACCTCACACCCATCCTACTTTTGTGAAGACGCCGTCTCCTGGCATGAGGACGGACGCACACGTCGGTACCCACTGAAACGTCAGTCCAAACAGGAACTGTGCCTGGTGGTCAACGGCGTGCCAGGCCGCTGATCAGCCTGCTCTGCTGCCTAACTGTGTCCCCTAAATCTGACACGCAGAAGTGGGCAGCAGTCCCCCACCTGCCCAAAGGTACTCGTTTTCTAATGATTTAATGATTTTAAACATTATGAGGGGCTGATGTTGGACCTTGGGGTGCACACCATAGACTGACTTGGCTTCTTCTTTCTTTTCTTGGCCACCTAAACACCCGGGCTGAATATCATCAGGGACAAACTGTGAAAACAGTGACCACTCAACCAGGCAATAAAGATAACAAGTGAGACGCAGATCTGGAGGGGGGCTAAGAAATGACAGCTTGAGCGCTTATTTAGAGCCCCGGCTTATAATGAAGTGAGACTTTAAAAGCGTGCAGCCAGGCGAGGACGAGAGGCTTGACGTTGTTTTGAGCAATCAAGCGAAGGCTGATAATTGAAGGTAAGAGGTTCAGAGAGGTTAATCGCACAAGAGATTAGTCAGGGGGGAAACTGTGGGCCATAAAAAGACACTGAGGTCACCACACGGCGTACGAGACTCCGCCGAGGTATCCATCTGCTTCTCCGGGATGAGCGGGCTGACTTCTGTAAGCAGCTTGACCTCCACGAACACGCTGTCATACAAGTTGGACGCTTGTTATACGTTACTGTCACCCAGAGGTGGGCCACCCTTTAGGGCACTGAGGATATTTCTGAAAGTTAAGGGGCGCTCGCTTCGGATAGTGGGGGGCACCATTAATGTAACTCAAGCGGTGTGCGCTCTCTGTTACATCCGCGCTATGGACAGCACTGTTGTCACTGTTGTCACTGTTCAATCGCACTTCCCCAGATGCTGGTACCTGTGTTCTTACTACCATAATGCTGTGAGGATCCTCCTAAGTTAGTCACAATATATATATATATATATCATGAAAGGAGAAATGGAGGACAGAATAAAGGTTGGAGACCTCCAGGCACCCCTTTAATTACGTCAACAGAAAGATGTCACTTGTCAAAATAAACCAAATAGAAAACAGATGACATGGTGACACCATCCTTTATATTGCATGTCGAGGTCTGATAAGCAGTGCCTCAGGTGTGAGACGCGCCTCCTTTCAGAGGATGGTCCCTGAATGACTTAGGGGTTTGACTCTGTTGATACAGCTGGTGGGACGGTAAGGGGCTGAAGTGCTGAGATGGTCCTGGGAGTGATGTCACTGTCCCTCTTGTGCCTCGTCTTCTGCTGGGGAACACGTGAGCAACACTGTGCTCTGGAAATGGCTTCCTTACCTTCACATGTCTCTGACGGAGCCCCCTAAGCCCATCTGCTGAAATGTCAGTGCAGTTTATATGCAATGGGCTGCTTTTTTATCTACGGATCATTCCAGAGTTGTGCCCGATGTTTGCTGGGATGGGACCCGCGACCCAGCTGTGGATAATCAGGAATAGAAAACTGATGGGCGGATTAAGAAAGAAAGAAAGAAAGAAAGAAAGAAAGAAAGAAAGAAAGAAAGAAAGAAAGAAAATGAACTATATTAATCAGAAAGTAGTTAATCATTTTCCAGTAAAAAACAATACCAGACGAAACACAAATCAGCCTTATTTAAATTACAGATCTTATTTGATTTGAAAGGGAGGAGTAAAGGGTAAGAGAATAGAAAGAAGAGGATGAGAAAGATGAGGATGTATTGTAAGAAAGAAAGAAAGAAAGAAAGAAAGAAAGAAAGAAAGAAAGAAAGAAAGATGGATTATCATTATTGTTATATTTGGAAAGGCACCATGGCCATGGACTTCTTGCTCTCCCTTGGAAGATCTACACCAGGCTTCTGCAAAGGAGGGTCCATCTGTTGCTTGAGCCTTAGATTTAGGAGGAGTGATGCGGATTTCGTTCTACAAGTGCTCTTGGAACACTGGGTCAGCTTTTTACCTTCATTAAGGATTCTGGAGGGTTCATGGGAGTATGAAGTGGTCCTGCTGGCTTCATCGGTCTCTGACCTCAGACATGCACTGGGGTGACACACAGGCAAATGTGACATGGCCGGGATGAGGACCAGCACCTTCAAGTCCGAGGTCATGTTTCTCAGCCCTCTCTTTGGTTGTGGTTGAGGTGCTGCCTCCACCAGAGGAGTTGAAACATCCTAGTGCCTTGTTCACGAGTGAGGGGAGAAGGGAGTGGGACAGTCAGATAAGTGCAGCACTGGAGTCACACTGAAGAGGGAGTTGAGGAGGCTTATATACCATCCAAACCTTACCTGTGGTCATATGATTTGCACAGGGTGCCTGGGCTCTGCCTTAGAGGTGAGGAGTGCAGAGATTTGGGAGGAACTCAAAGTAGAGCCAGTTGAGGAGGTCGGGCATTTGACTAGGATGCCACCTGGATGCCTCCTTGGATGAAACCTTGGCGTAGACCCAGGACATGATGGAGAGATTTGAACTCCCTGCTTGACTGGGAACACCTCGTTATCTCGCGGAGGGGTTGCAAGAGGTGGGATGTCTGTAAACTTTACTTAGACCTCCTGCTCCCATGACCTGAACCTAGGTGAGTGGCAGAAAATGGACGAATGGATGGATGGAAAGGAACTACATACAAAGAATCCCCCTGAGATATTAGGCAGAACCTGCCCTGAATGAGGTGTCAAATTTCTAATTATAGTTAATATATGGATTAAATTACTGAAAGAAAGAAAGAAAGAAAGAAAGAAAGAAAGAAAGAAAGAAAGAAAGAGTCCCACCCAAGCTGGCCTCTAACGCCGCAGTTTATTGATTATTCAATCAACCCGAAGAACATAACGAAAGCAGGAATGAATGAATGAAATAATGAATGAATGAGTGCTGCCGATTCGCATGTCTTAATAGTGTATCAATAATTTATTAACGATGTATTAAGCAGACCAAAGCCCCCCGGCTCGTCATCCTCCGCCTCTCCCGATCGCGTCCCCCTTATCCTCCTTGTTTTCAAAGTAAGCCGCTGCTAAATGCGCTTTGCCTGCACAGATCGCGCTTATTGTGGCCAAATAGGCTTAGGAGGATCGCCATGGCAACCGCAAATCACAATCAAGGAGCGCGAGTGAGCATCCGAGTGAATCAGCGGCCCTCCTGACAATTGGACAGGACCGCAGCAACAAGTGGCACCCGGCGAGTGGCCGACAATCAGAGGCACAACTTGAAAAGGGACAAGGACTTGTCAGTGAGATCTTTACTGTAAATATAATTTAAAGAAGAAGAAGAAAAGGAAGAAAAGGATAAAGAAAAGAAGAGGAAGATATCCGCCGCGTGACGCGAAAAATCACTCTGTCCGTGCCAGGCAAGTAAGTGGCGCCCGCCGGTCAGCGCAGGTCAAGAAGGCATTTCATGTGTTAAAAGTTGGGGAGTCCTGGGGGTTTCAATGGCACGAAGAGTTCGGATCGCTGCTATTATGGAGATAACTCAGTGCACTTGGGCTCCGTGCGGTCCGTGAATTTAAAAAGTGCAAACTACATTACCGTCCGGCATTCCAGGTACGGCTGAATGAGACGTTTACCGAACATTCAAAATGCATCAACCGGAGTTTAAACAAAAACGAGCCACTCACCGCAACAAACCCATCCGGTTGCTAACCGGGAAGTGGCCAGGCGGACACCATCGCATCGTTTCAGTCGACTTCATCATTTAGACTGAAAACAGCGGCGTGGAACTTTTGGGTGAATTGCGATCGGCGTTTTGATGCGCGGAATGGGGAGGATTTAAATTAAACAAACAAAAGAAAGCGTTGGAGGAACACAACAAAGCATCTCAATAAGTTCCTGGACAGTTCCCCGCGCGCTCGTGGGGATTCTTCGTGCACCGCCGGCTTTGCTCGTTTTTCCTTCTGCATGCCCAGTATGGGTAGCTCTGCCTTTATTTTTATTTATCGTCATTTTTTAATTTATTTTTTTACTACTTGTAAAGCTCATTGCGCTACACTTTAGTATGAAAATGTCCGTGATACATAGATGGTGTCATCGCGCGTTAAGTGACTGGCACCCCGGCCAAGATCAGCAGTGCTGGGACAGGCGACCCTCAGCTGGATCAGGCGGTTAAAGTAGAACGACTCGTCTAAACCCGGCAACGCACGTTAAGGGGGCTTCACGGGGACTCATCTGCGCGCTACGGTTCAAAGCACTTCGTAAGTAGAAACAAGCTGGGAGAATTGCGGGAATAAAAAGCGAAGCACGCGGACCTCACATACGCGACCTGGAGAACAAATCCGTGCTGAGCACCCGCGGTGACCGCCGCCGGTCTTTACGATACATCCGAAGAGTCAGGCTGCGAGGAATCGGGGGAGTCCAGCTTTTGAGAGGGGTCCAGGGGGGCACGAGGAAGGGGCTCGACTTGACGCGCTGTCATATTGGCTTTATAGCGCCATGTCCGGTAAACGCCGTGTTACAGTAAGTGATGCGCTCAGAATTACAAAGCAGAAAGTAGCAGGAAGGCGCACTGCGTGACTTTAATCTCACTGAGGTCGAGAGTGGAAACACATCGAGGAAAGTCACGGCGCTCGTGTCACACACACACACACACACACAGTCCCTCACACACACTTGTGTTGGAAGTACAGTGACCGAGATGTGACACGAATAGTAACAGCAATGACATTTCTTGAATAAAACAATTCAATCAAACACAGCAAAAACAATAATATGCTCTGGGGGAAATGCAACAGATTCGGTCAGCCCATAATAATAATACTATCTGCACAGTATTTATTTAAAGAAAATAGCAAATATGGTCCGAGAAAATCCATCAAACTTAATACTCAGTCCCATATTACATATATACAGTATACAGAACATACTGCCTATTTATGTATATATGTGTGTGTGTGTACATATATGTATATATTTATTTATTTGAAGAAAATAACACGTGCAATATGTTCTGTGAAAAACACAGCAAACGCACAGCTCCGTTTTATTATTATAATTATTTATATCTGTACAGAATATACTGTATGTGTGTGTATATATATAATATATATATGTGTGTGTGTGTATTTATGTAAAATATATAGCAAATATAATATATTCTGAGAAAATCGATTAAACTCAGAAAACAGCCCCATAATAATATTAAAAATAACAATAAAGATAACTATATAGTATATCAAAATTGATGCAATGTTCTTATATATGTGTGCTGTATATACAGTATATACTGTTTATAGATGTATTTATTTATTTATTTATTAAAGAATTTGGGAAAAACAATAAAATCCCCCAAAATAATAATAATAAATCTGTCATATATATATATATATATATACAAAATATATATATATACAGTATATGTATCATCCAGACTGTTTTAATTTTTCATATATATTTAGTTAAAGAAACAAGTAAATTTAAAAATATGTTTAAAAGAAAATCAATCAATCTTGCCTTTCAGCCCCTGAAATATTATTAAAAATAATAATAAATCGACATCTATAAATACTGTATATATATCATCAAAATTGTTCTAATGTTCATGCATATATTTAGTTGAAGAAAAACAGCAAGTACAATAACGTATTCTAGAGAAAATCCCTTAAACTCAGCAGTCAGCCCTGAATATTAATGATAATAATAATAAAAATAAAATCATTTTCTATACCTTTGCTTTTTTCCGTGTTCCCCACATGCAATTCCTGTCAGCAGAAGCAGCAGGATACAATGGGGTTCTTTTCTTTTCTTTAAAGTGTACATCCAGTGTAGCCACTCCGACAGCACGGTGGCTCAGCACTTAGCACCACCATTGTCTGGCCTGGCTGTGCTCCGTGTGAACCTGCGTGTTCTTCCTTAGTCTCTGTGGGCTTTCATTTTTCCAGCATGCCGATGTCCATTATGAGGTGGCAGTGGTTATTAATGTAAACAGAGCCACAAAATAGCTTTCCAAATTTCAAAACGTAAAACCAAATTACATCACGTAACAGCATCCAAATGAGTGAATGAAAAAAAGTAAGTAAATAAACAACCCAAAAGCTGAGTGGGCTCAGTCCACAGTTTATCTCGGACTGAAGTGAAGTGAACTCATCAGACTGGAAGGGCGTACTGCAAGGCGTCACTTGCGACATGCTGGATGTCATTCGTGACCCGCCATTTATTGTGTGTGCTCATAAACTGCACTGTGCTTTCCACTGTAGCACACAATAACTTAATAAAGTACATTTTGAAAAGAAAAAAAGTAAAGTAAATAAGAGAGAGTGTCTCAATGAAGGCACCTCAGTTTGCCGTTGAAGGAGGCCGCATGTGGGCGCAGTCGTGACAGAGTCGTAACGCGTTGGCCCCTGTTAAAGGTAAGCCCCGCTAAAGCTTCTAATCAGGGATGTGATGTGTCACACGCAGAAATAATGACAATAATATTCAGAGCCACCCAAATTATAATAGCGGTGCCTTTTTCTGTTTTCCCTTTGACTCTTGTCGAGAGTCGCTTCTGGGGGTCTGACTGCAGCCCAGCCCCATGCCTGTCACTGCTTACGTTTAATGGCTCTTCGTTCTTCTTCATCCCATAACAGACCCCCGAGACATTTAAGCCCACATAGCAGAGCTGCTCAAAGCACCCATCCTTCATCTGAGGGGCACCATTTATGAAAGTTAAAGGACACGCACTATGGACCCCCAACCCCGGTCATAGAAATCTGACAATATTGTCTGTGGTGTGTTCACAAAGGGACACCATTTGTGTTTTCAAGGGTGTGTGTGCTCCGCACACTGGGGGTCCCCACTCCTCGGTCTTTGAGCTCTGATGATACTGAGTTGGCACCAGTGCCAGCTGGCTGCCACCTACACTGCAGACAACATGGGCTGCATGATCCAGACACTAAGGGGGGGGGCAGGGGGTGTCAAATTCTAACAATACCAGCTCTCAGCTCTCTAAGTGCGGCAATGGGGTGACAGTCATCAAGCCCACTTAGGGCTCCAAATGTGCGTCGACTGGCACTGCCACATGGCGCAGGCAGCAAGTCCCTCTGGGTTTTTTTTTTTAAATTTTGTTGGACTTTGGCCCCCGGGTGCTCGGTTTGCTTGTTGCCACACAATGGTCTGCAGTACCAGGCACACATGGCCAGGCAATGAAAGATTCATATTTCACAGCGCTGCTGTCACTTGCAATGTCAGGACGCTTTGTTTTTGATTTGCATTTGCAAACATGGATGGAGGTCACTGATTGCTTAAGCCACGTGGGGTGACTGGCGCGTCACCTTCTGTGAAGAGCCCACCAATGCGGTGTAAACAGAGTGCCTCTGAAGTGTCACGTCAGCCTCCATTCAGTGGTTTTCTATAGCCACGCTGCCTTTAGAGGGATTGATTCAGGATTAACAGCAGACCACCTTCATCATTGTGGACGGCCCACAATTCTGTGAATTGGAAAATTTCACGGCCATGTCGCTTGTTTACATTTAAATTTATTTGCTTAGCAGGTGCTTTTCTCCAAAGCGCCTTGCAAATTAGGTCAACATAATGGAGTAAAATATCAGTCTGGGGGACAGTTTGGGAACAAGTGTGAGAGGACAAGGGGACAAAACTGATCATCACACGTGAAGAGCTGTGAACAAAATACAAGCGAGCGTCAAGAAAAGGCAGAAACCAAACATTTACTGTAAAGGCCGAAGTCAGTAAGTGGCAAAGAGGGCAAATAAAGAGCACAGGTGGGTGATACACCCTAAAGAAAGGTGGACCCTGAGTACAGCCGGCCAAGACTGGCTGCCTCCTTCCACTGCCGGAGGCTTTTAAAGCACTGGTTCCCAGAAAGGGGCGGGGTTTGATGACGGGGGACAGGACAGGAAGTGAGGTTTGCTTTGTTTTCTGAACAATGTCCAATCAATTCATTTGGTTACAGGTGGACTCCAATCAAGTTTGAGGAACACCTCAAGGGGAATTAAAGCAAACAAGAGGCACCTGGGGACAATTGGGAGGGCCACAGCAAAAGGTCCGACTACCTGTGGGAAGGAGCGATGCCAGTGTTGTAACTTTAAACAAATCGGCAGACCTTTCTGAAAACATGTCGTCGCTTTGTCAGAATGGGTAGACTGACTGTGAAACACGTGAGATTCATCCATTTTAAAATAAACATACAACGCGAAAAAGTGTGCGGAACGTGAGTGGGGGGTCTCAGTACTTTGTGAATCCCCGTTTTTCCCATCACAAATGCGTCGTAAAGAGCCAAACAATCAACGTCCTCGGCTGACTTGTCAAGTCTCTGGGTAAGCGGAGTGCAACACCCACCTGGCACGACCCCCCTCGGCATCTCGACTGCAATGACATCTCAAAGGTTGGGAAGACAACAACAAGTAAAGAACACCCAAAGCTTTTGTGATTCCTTTATTTTGTAAGAACTGTAGATTCATTTTGAATTATTTTGGTTTATTTTCCAAGTCTTTTTCTGGTTATTAAAAAATTGCACCACTTTTAACCCTAATCTTGAAGGTGTTTCCTGAAGAGGCATTAGCTCTCTTGGAAATGTGTTCTTTTGAAATTGCGGCATATTAAGTAACTAAACAATATAGTAATATACCAGAAAAGGCGATATCCCTCCCATCGTGATTACGGCGGTACAAGAATCACATGAGAAAAAATATACTTTAGCTTACGTTTAATGACAGTTAATGGGGTTACAGACGGGAAGCATATGGACAGACTTTATCCAGGTGGGAATCTGGATCAACACAGGCTGCCATTTCTCATCCCCACGCTGGGAGGTTTTTCGGAACATTGCCGACTCAGCCTCAAAGGGTCTGGCTGTTGTCCAAGCCTTTAAATAATGTCTTGCTTCACTTGCTGGTCTTCTCTTTATCCAAACAAGGGTTGAACTCCTCCTCCACAAAATACAGAAATATCATAGTGCTTACATGCCGGTTCTTGTTCTCCCAATAACAGAAGGTGGCCGACATTTGGAGTTGTTTGGAACCTAAGAGTGTCCACTTTGTTTATGACAGCCAGGACCATCGCCGGTCATGTGATGTTGCATCACCATGCTGCTACTGCTACTTCCGCCATAAAGTGTGTCCCATATGGATATCTGATGTAAAAGGCGCTACATACATAATGAAGATCGACTGACTAATCGATCGATTGATTGCAGTGACATTTTTGGTAAGACAATTCCAGTAGGGCCTCACAGAGATAGAGGGAGATCCAGTCAATAAGGGGCGGAGCCATTCTGAGAGTCTGCGGCCATCTTGTTTGTTTTTAACAGAGCACCCGTCGTTGGGGCAGCATGTCTGCCAAGTCTGTGACCTGCATGTCACTCATTTTATTGTGTCCTTATCAAGAAGCCTTTTGTTCAACCTTCTTTCGGAATCTATTGATCGTTTTAGATTCCTGACTTTTGAGTTGTCCTCAATTTTTCATCCGGAGATTTGGCTATGTTTTTACTTTCTCATATATGAAGTATAAGGAAAGTATTGTAATCGTCCAAAGATTCGATGAGGAGATCTTGAAGAATCTCGATTTTTTTAGACCTCCCCGAGTCCGAGAATACCATTTTTGGAATTATGGCTGTGTGTCTGTGTGTGTGAAAACACGATAACTTGAGTTCGCCTTCACTCTGGTCAACCAAGTTTTGCATACAAGTATTGGGTACAAAACGAAGATTTCTATCAACTTTTGGGCTATTTCCATTAACCGGAAGTGCTACGTTTTTATTCATGCAGCTGCAAAGTCTGATTTATTCAACTTTACATTCAAAACAATTGTTCAATATATTATTAATTTGATTTGTTGTTGATGGTTCTTTAATGTACATAATATACAATATAATCCTTGTCTTGCGGTTTACTCTTCAAATATCCATCCCCATATCTGAGTATACAAGGAAGTCACGGGGAGACCACTCCTGATTTTTTCTGTTCTATTCGATCTCTTAGTTTTGACCTTTTTCTGTTTTGTGTTTCTCTTCTTTAAATTATTTATTTTGCTTCAGCAGCATTGCAATTTTTGTCTAACTGATAGTAGCTGTTAGGTTTTTGTAACTCAGGAATCATAATAAGCTCGCATTTCCTTCTTATCTCTTCACTTGTGATGATCCATTTTGTAACCCTGTCCCGTAACACGTTGTTCCTAAATATTTACTCGATAACGTTGACCTCTTTTGTAAGTCGCTGTGGATAAAAACATCTGCTACGCCCACAGATGGGAATGTTTCATCTGCCACTTTGGGTTTTTACGCTCCCTGCCATCTTAACCTCCTGTTGTTAGGGTGGCAGACACGCTCGTTATTAGGGGTGTGCCCTTTGATGACTTGACACGATAGGTTCCCCCACGAAAGGTATTCCCTCATCCGAGTTGCCGATTCAAACGGCTTTTTCAAATCGCCGTTTCAAGCTCTTGTCTCACAAACGTTTTTTTGATTCTCGACTTTTGCTCTCGTTTTCCTCACAGTGATTTTTCTCTCTCGTTTTTGCCTTGATGCTTGTACTTCTGACCTCTCTGTTTTGACCCGCATCTCTTTTCTCAAACTCTTTGTCTTCTTGCAGATGTAATACTGGCGTTATGGTCTGCGTCCATGATGAATTCTTTGCACATGTTTCTGAGCTCTTTTTGTAAAAATGTGTATCCTATCATAGATTCCATTTCTGAAGTTGTTTCCGGATAATCATAGGTATTAAGTGTCATCTCCTGATGACATCTTGCTTTTCATGCATGCCACCATTTTGAACAACGATTGCCACCGCATTAACAATACAGCGTCACCTGCACGTGTGCGGCGCTGACTTTATTTCTGCGAATGGATAAAAGATCAGCCATCATGCACTTTCTGCTCATCCAAGTATCCTAATGCGATTGTGGTTGGTGTTTAGGATTTACCTTTTGGTGTAAGATCTCTCATTTCTGGTAATGGACTTTGGTTTTTGGTTGATGAATTTGATTTTGATTTGACGACAGATTGGAGTGGCCCTCCTGTTAGTGATTCTTTTGGCTGGTTTTCTCAGTGTTCCTTCTCCTGGTCACCCCTGTCCATTATCCATGTGGTCCAACTTCACGCCCGGCCTAAGATGCCACAGAGAACAGAATATTAAAGGGGCACAGAAGGAGTCGTGGAAGACCAGAGTGGCATAAGCAGCATTGGAGAGCAGCCGAGGAAGGAGACAACTTTCACTAAACCTCACATGAGGGAGTGAAGGAGGGACACGGCGCTTCACAGTGAATTAGGCTACCAGCACGACGATGATAAAATGTCGGCCAATTGATACCATTAAAAACATTGCACAAAATGGAAATCCTGTACCATAACATTTGGTCATAAAGTACAACTAGAGGACACACTTGAAGGATTTCTCACTGTCAACATAAATATTCAACACCGAAAGCACAAGTGCAAATATCCAGTTTTTGTTCAATGGGCAAAGTGCTTAATCATATTGTAGATAAATGGTTCATGATGGCGATGATGCCTGCTCCAAGTTAGTCAGCTGAACAAGTTCACGCACCGTTCAAATTGCATTACAGATAAAATGAAGCAGCGGGTCGCTTAAAGGTGCTCAGGCTTTAAGGGCCAAAGCAGGAATTGAAAAGTGGAAGCTACGCCGGCGCACACCTCAGCAAATGTATGGCCAGACCCCTGGGGGGTCCAAGGGCCTGAAAACAGCTAGCGGCCCCAAGCACAAAGAAAACGCCACACAGTCCAAAAAAATCAGGTCTCTCAAGATAAACAAATTGAGCGTATCATGGAAAAAATCAGCTTGTGTTGACATAAGTCGAGGTTGTTAAAAACATTTTATCAGTTCCTTAACTTCTCCAGGTGAGTTTAGCACTGATGTCACTTTTTTGCACAACAGCGCCATCTGCTGAAAGATTACGCTCAGTGCCCCACTTGCCCTTAATGCCACTCATTGACTGATTGTGCACACAATGTGAATTTTCTCCAGGGCTTGTTGGTGTGTAATTCAGCCGCCTTGGGCTGGCCATCCTTATCAGAGAAAGCCCACCTCTGTTGTCGGGCCCTCTGCATTGCTTTTCTGCCCCCATTAAACTCCTCACACTTTGACCTTTACATCACTCTAAGCCCCCCCTGAGGCCAGCTGGCAATGCTCACAGATGCAAGTGGGAGCTAAAGGGTTACTGGCACAATGGGCTGGAAGGTAAACAACTGCATTTTTAATTGAGGACATTTTTGAATGAGCTTGGGGACGGCTTTCTCTCGTCCCCCAGGTGCCACTTAATTGGCAACGAAGGAGGCAGCGACTTGCAAGTGCCGAGATGATAATGATGGACTGTTAGCCGAGCCTTACACACACACACTGCTATCTGTTATACTTGTGCATTTTCTCGAGATCTCCTTTACATTTGTGTATGAAAAGTGAGAATCACAAAGGTCAGGCTCTTTTCATGTGTGATTTTCTGAATTAGAAAGTGACTCAAAAACTATGGAAGAGATGGCTTTAAACTTTTAAAAGACCTCAGGATGGTGCTCAGTTTTGAAAGGCACTATATAAATGAAATCTCTTTAGAACTTAGCTTTGTGGTACAACACCATTTCCTTGGCACCTCCTCATTTTCAGTGAGTAAGCAGAGAATTGTATGAGTGTGCCCACTTCAGCCAGGTGATGTTAGTGCCGTATGTTCTTTATTTCGCCCTGTACAATTTCTCGTATTAGGAATTTGTTAGTTTTTCGCATACCCCTTGGGGTCAGAGCGCAGGGCCCCTGGAGCAATTGATGGTTAAGGGTCTTACTCAAGGGCCCAGCAGAGTAGGATCTCTTTTGGCAGTGACAGGGATTTGAACCGGCAACCTTCGGGATACCAGCGCAGATCCTTAGCCTCAGAGCCACCACTCCATCCTTTGTGTCGCGTTATGCCGTTGCTACTCCACGTTTCCTTGTCCTGCCTCAGCTTTTCCTCCCATTCGCTTACACGCCGCACGGTGAAAGCCGTTTCACTCTTTCTCCGCAGGGTTGAATTGTGCCACAAGTGTTGCTGTGGATACGTCTGAGCTGAATGCTTTGACAGACAAGGTGAAAGATTACACATGTAAGGAGCTTTGAACGTGAAGAGATGAAAACGAGACATTCATTAGCAATCAAGAGACCCAGACAGTCCTGTGCATTCAGTTGAATGTCGGAGACTCGTTTCCATAGAAGAAGTGCTAACAATGAGTTCACTGAACAATCCGGTGAGGAGCCAATCAGAAGCTTACAAGCTCGGGGGGTAGGGCTAATGAAGGAACAAATAGGCAGTGTCTTGATTTAAATAAGTATTGTTTGCAAATTTAATTGCTATCTTAAGTCAAAATTCAGATATCAACAGCACAGTTGTGGAACAGAGGAAGAAACCTGGATGACATTGTTGGTAGGGGCACCTTAAAAGGACCACCACTTATTCTGTGGCCAATAGATGTCAAAGGAACTAAATAAATGAGAGGTATCGATCACTTATGTAGTGCCTTTTCTATCTATCTATCATTACACAAGCATACATGGGAGGCAGTCAAGGGGATCAACTAAGTGTAATAGCATCTCTTCTCCCGCCCCTGCACATCACAGGAAGGAAAGACCACTTAAAACCGAATCGGGTTCCATTTTTGCCTCCGGACCATGCCGTCCAACTGACCTCACTTCTTCCTAATCCGGTTAGACCCTCCTCTTCCTGCCCCCTACATATAAAGCCAAACACGTACCTCCTGCAAGCAGTCTTTAGGGGTTACTCTCTACCCCAACATTCTTTGGAAAATCATCTAAATATACGGGGTGGAACCCCAAACCCTTTTTTTGTGCCTCTTGTGCTTTTTCCACACTATCTGTCTGATCCTGCCAACTACACTATCTGACTATCTATCTTACAGGCCATTAATTCTTCCTAACCAGTCATGACATCACATATGACCACTAAACTCATGTTACAGCTGGCTAGAGCTTCCAACGGGTCATTTGTCCTCATTCTTCTAGATCTCTCCTCTGCCTACCAACCACGAGATCCTCTTTGCCATCATCTCTGACCTTGGCATTGCTGGGACTGCCCTCAGGTGGTTTGGGCAGATTACCATGTGTCCTGGTAAGGGGAGATGTCATGGATGCGTCAGGAAAGCACAGAGGTGCACCTAGCATCAGTAATAGGCCCTCTCCTCTTTCCTTTATACATCTCCTCAACAGTCCCTATCATCCAGTCCTATGGTTTTTAACTTCAGTGCTATGCTGAAGACACTCACCTGTACCTGTCATTCCCTTCAATGTGTCACACAGTATTAGTTAGAATCACTGTATGTCTTACTGAATCTCAACCTGGATGAAGCAGCATCATCTCCAGCTCAACTTGCAAAGACAGACCCCCTTGTTATCACAGGCAGCCTGTCCATTCAACATCCCATTTGTGTTCAGCTCGGCTCACTATCGCCAACACCTGCCAAGTCAGTAGGAAACCTTGGGGTGGTGATTGATGACCAGCCGTCCTTCTGGGACATTGTTGCTACAGTTTCTTCATCTAGCAGATTCACTCCATGAAACATCATCAAGATCAGTTCATATTTAACAGAGTGGGCAGCACAACTCCTGGTCCAGGCTTTGGTCCTGTCGTGTCTGGACAAGTGGAACTCTCTGCTGGCAGGAGTACTGGCATGGGTCACCAAGCTGCTGCAGATGATTCAAAATGCACTGCCACATCTGGTGCTCTACCAATCGAGGTGGGCACATGTCATTCCTGTCTTCAGATCACTACATTGACTCCCTGTAGCAACACATTTTAAGTTCAAATCATCGATGCTTGCCTACAGAGTAGTCAATGGGTCAGCACCTCTGGTCTACACACGTAAGGTCCTCTGGTCCATCTTACCCACTCAGGTTGCCTGTTGAATGATGTCCGGTGATGCCACTTCTGCATAGTATCAAATCTCAGTAGAGACTCTAACCCTTACCCTGGCTGGTGCCATGAACTCCCTGCCTCCATTCGAACTTTGAACTCCCTCAATGTGTTGAAGAAGCATTTGAAGACCCTCTTGATTGGTGAACGTCTGTCTCATTGATATTAGCCGTTAGGTTTTGTAAATCTTGGAATTGTAACTAGTAACTTCCATTTTGTTCTGAACTCTTCACTTGTGTGGGTCAATGTTGTCACCCACGTTGTCCTGTCACACTTGTTCCCAAACAGCCCACCTAGATTGATGTTTACTTGATTATGTTAATCCATTTTGTAAGTCGATTTGGATAAAAGTGTCTGCTAAACAACTAAATGTAATTGTAGATACAAAAGGCACTGTTTACCAAATAGAGAGATTGAGAGGTTAGGTAGAATTTATTATCTAAAAGGAGACATTGTGACACAGACACACACTTAAGATTATTATTATTACTGTTTTTAAGTTGACACCTTTATCCAAATTGACTTGGAACATTTGGGGTACGAATGGTTCCATTTCTTTTGTTTTTCCAATTAGAGCAGAGGCAGCTAAATGACTTGCTTATGGTCACATAGTGGTGTCAGTATGGGATTTCAATCCTTAGGGTTTGAAGTACAAAGCTGTAACCACTACACCACATTTCGGGTCTTTAATACACAGGGGAAAATTATGATGGGTTTTCCTGGGATTTGAGTTCAGAAATTGAAGTAAGGAACCGGGAAATGTATAGCTCACTAAATAACACACTCACGTGAGATTGTTACCTCAGATTATTCACAAACTTGGATGAGGACGTACCTAACGCATCGATCTTTATGGTATCACGCTGATGACATCAATCACGTCACTTCCAAGGCTGAGCTCTGTAGCAACTGATGTTGTGCCAATGACGATGCCGACTTAAAAATGCAGTACCCTGGGAAAAACAAAATAGTGATGGGAACAGAGCAAATTCATTTTTCCATAAATGAAGTCAGTTTAAAAAATAAAACTAAATTGAAAAATAAGATTTAGTACCTCAAAAAACCATAATGGGAAAGAAGCTGAAGGAAGTTCTCAGAGACGGAAATTTGTATGGCAGGTCTCTGCTTACAAAACGCCTTGGGATGATGGTCTACGAAACAAAGGTCAGCTCTTATTTCACTGATGGTGTCATTTTCTTTTTTTTTACAGATCATGGCCCTCACACCATGGTTCAGGTGGAACGAGCCTCAGTTCCGTCATGCCCAGAAGAGCCCTGCGGACATGGTGACGGACACTTTGATGATGGAGCTGAGCTGGCAGATGAAGCAGGCCGAGAAGCTTCAGCGAGAACGAGACAATGAGTACCGACGACTCAAGACTGGCGTTGACTACAGCTGGCTGATCAGCTACAACAAGAGCAGTTACGACATCACACCTGGTGAGCGGCTGGAGCTCGAGGACACCTGCAGTAAAATCCACCCGTCCTTCTGTGGGCCGGTCATTCTCAGGTAACACAGACGTTCTGTTGGGGCTCCGCTGGTCACGGGGACATAAAGAGCAAATTCCTCCATTTCAGATTAAATCCTTCGTACTGTCAAGTGTGCAGAATGAATCCACTTCAGATGGGGTGAACGCCACTTGAGTGGCGTGGAGATTGTATAAAAGAGAAGAAGCGGCAGGCATGTACTTCACCCTTGCACATTTTACTAGAACATTTCTAATTCTCTCTTCCGTTATATTGTAGGTTTCGCCAGATGATCACGGAGTACGAGCCTGAAGTTCAGGAAGTTTCACACCTCTTTCGTACGGTCCTGCAGGAAGCCTTAGAAAAGATGAAGGAGGACGAAGAGGCCAAAAAGCTGGCCAGGCAGTGGAGCAACAACAAGCGAGCCATGAGTTTATCTCTGACGACCTTCAAGTCTCGCGTCAGGATATACCCGTTTAGCAGCGACATTAAGACCATTTCCGAGGACGTGGAGAGGTGCACTGACTCAAACCGGAGAGTGTGGAGCATGCCGGAGTTCCGGCAGTCGAAAAAGTTATGATGGACTCAAGCGGGGCACGAGTCACTGCTTGTCCTGTGTGATACCAGCTACTCTACCGGGGTTTGGTCTTGTATCAAAGTCACCGAAATTTAAGCACAATCGTCACTTCTCTTACTTGCTCGTATTTTTCAGATCAGTCCAGTTTTGCTTTCGTTACTCGTTTATAGCGGTAAACTCCCAGCAGACCTCTTCAACAGCCGTGTATGTCAATGATGGCCCAGCTGCAACCATTCCACCGGCATAAAAAATGGGATCATTTGTCCACACCGTTGCCCCATATTCAAGATTTGACAGCTGTTAACATGACAGCACTCATTTTAAGAGTCCTCCGCTCCACTCTCTGTGGCTGCCGAGGTTGACTTTGGGTAAAATGGGTTAACCGCCATTGGGAATCTCATCTTAGGCTGAATTTATGTTTCAGGTATTTCTTGCATAAAAATACAAGAAAAGGGAAAGAAATTGGAACAGGTGTTCATATCGATGCATGTATTGTAAAATATTGCAATAAGTGAGAAACGTTAAAGGTGTGGGATTTACTTTTTACTCATCAAAACAGGAAGAAATGGTCCTTACTCTTTATAACCTGCTGATTTTTTGCAAGTAAACATTAAAACAAAAAAAGTCTCAAAGTTGTAGAATTTTCTTTCGACCTGTCACGCCTGCTTTGTTGGCAGTTCAAAGGATTTACTTATGAATGTCACGTAATTGCAGTGACGCCGAGAAAATGATCCACTTTGGAGAAGACGTCTGCGTCTTGAAAATAAGAATTCACTTCCGGCCATCGCTGTGCTGTTCTTTTACGTTTGGCCCTCGCGGTTTCCTGTGTTTTATGTCTTGCAGCCATTTTAATGCAGATGATGCACAGCACAGCTGTCCAATCAGCTCCACACTGTAGACGCCGTTCACGTCATGGTTTGTGGAGGAGTGCGGTGTTTTTCCCAAGAAAAAAAATGTGACATTCCACATGTTGTCCACACACAGTGAGCTCCTCACAGGGACCCGGTTTACAAATATCATTTAAACACTAAATACGGGTTAACGCATGTGGATTTCTTCACAAGTAACCAGAGACACGGACAAATTTGTTGGTGCCCCTCCACGAACAAAGAAGAACCAACAATTGTCTCTGAAATAACTTGAAAGTGACCACAGACATTTGCACCCTTCGTTCTTTATTCCATATTTTAACAAAAATCAGTCTTAGCTTTAGAGTTTTGATCCAACAGAATATTTCAAATAAGATCACAAATGAAAATGGCACCGACGTAAATGATGGGACCGTTAATCTTACATTTTGTAGGACAGACTTCGAGAGTTTGTAATCACCTCACAAGCAATTCCTGGAGTTTTTCATGAGACATCTGCACCTGTCCATAGGTCATTCAGCCCACTCGTCCTGAGTAAACTGGTGTGGAGGGGTCTTCTCCAGACTGCAGGTTTCAGCTCTTCACATAGATGTTCCATTAGATTCAAATCAGGGCTCATTGGAGGACACTTCTGAACAGTCCCATGTAGTTTTTCTTGACATTCTTGGTGCTTTTCGCTCTGTGTTTTGGCTCCTTATCCTGTTGGAGGATCTATGACCTGCGACTGAGACAGAACTTTGACACTGGGCAGGACATTTTACTCCAGAATGTTTTGATAGTCTTGAGGTTTCATTGTTCCCTGCACAGACTCAAGGAACCCCATGCCAAATGCAGCAAAGCAGCCCCAAACATCGCCAAGTGTCCTCCATGTTTCATGGAAGGTCTGGTGTTCTTTTCTAAGAAAGCCTCATTTTCATGTCTGTGGATACAGAGCGGATATGACTTGTCAAATAGCTCCAGTTTAATCTCATCTGTCCAAACGGCATTCTCCCAGAAGCATTGTGGCACATTTTTGATGTGGACTCCCTCTAGGTCTTCTTCCACTGAGCCCACTACGACTCAAAGGGTACAAATGACCCTGACAGGCCTCGACCTTGGACTTCAGCTTGTATCTCCTCTGAAGTTGTCCTTATCTTTTTGTCTGCCATTCTCACTGTGCTTCTGCCCACTCTGGGGTCGATTTTCCTCTTGTGGCCACGTCCAGGGAGGTTGGCTGCAGTCCCATGGACCTTTAACTTCTTAATCATTTTTGCAACTGTAGTCACAGCAGGAACATCAAGATGTTCTTCTAGCCTTTCCCTTTGTCTGGTTTGTCTGACATTTTCAATTTTTTTTTTCTGATCTCCTCAGATTACTCTCTCCCTTGCTTTCTCTGGTCCATGTTCATTGCGGGACTCATGATGACCCCCAAACAACAGAGTTCTGGCTTTTCTCCATTTAAATTGGCGGAATGACTGATTGCACAATTGGAGATGCGTGTGACACAAATTCAAGAAAACAGTGAGTCTGAAAAATCACTCAGATCCAGTTGGGGATCGCAACAAATGTGTTCAGGCCATTTTTGAAGATCTTTGTAGAAGAAGCAACTCTTGATCTCTTGTCATACTTGCTTTGCTTTACTGGATGATATAACAAAGGCATGCAGGTCTACAGGGGACAATTGCTTTTCACATCACCGCTGTTCAGGGGGCAGACAGCACTTTTTCAATGAGCTGTAAGGGGGCCGACACATTTGTCCACCACTGTCCGTGTAAGCCTGTCACTGGGTGGCAGTTATGGATGTTGTAGTTTGCGCATGTACAGTACATTGCACTCCATCAGTCTCTGCGTGTTAGCAGCCATAAAGTCACTCATTGTATGCCCTGTAATGTCATGGCAGTGATGGTCTCAATTGTTTTCATCGTGGTTCCGTGTACACCAAACTGACTGGTGCTCAGTCTGCACTCTCCACAGCTACTGAGCCTTTAAAGAGCAGCAGCGACTAAAAGCAGAGCTGCACACACTGCCACCAGAGCCATGCTGAGGTGTGATGAGGACAACACACTCCAAGCGAATACTGGGGCGCTGCTCACCTCCTTCCTCCTACCATCCCTAGCGTGAAACATGGTGGTGGCGACATCCTGCAGTGCATGTGCTTCTTAGTGGCAGGGCCAGGGAGACCAGCCAGAAGATACGTTGAGGTCCTTAAAGGAAACCTTCATACATTTTACAAAATGCACTTCTCGACATCCTGATGTTTGCCCTCCATTGAAAGTCAGTAAAGTCCCTTCAGTCGTTGCTTCGCTCACACATGCAGCAGCCACAGCTAGAAGACAGTGGAAGCATCCCCAGGGATCAATTTCCTGAGGCAAACGCATGATTTTTTTTCTCCCGGATGAAATGATCCGTCTCAATATTTCCGAAATTGCTACATTTCTGCTATAGGGCTGAACGTGCAGCAGAATCGCAGGAGAAAGAGGATCCAGGCTTGTTTTCATATTCAAGGTGGCCGATGGTGTTGTTTTAACTGTTTTTTATTCCTCTCTGTAAGTGGACTTGCATATGTAAATGGGGTATTTTTAGGAGACCAGGTTTTTGCCTTAACTGGAGTTACTCAACTTAACCCGGTTCTGTGTGTACACATACAAATAATCACATTCGGTACCAGTGTGTCTTCTCTGCAGGAATACGCACAACTCGGAAGGCCCACTGCAGCTGTGGATGTCTACCTGTACATTTTGTCAGTGAATTCCAGTTTAGTAAGAAAGGTTACACCTCGCCTGATGAAGGGGCCTTAGCTGCCTCAAAAGTCCACTTATTTGATCATTTTCCTTAATAAATAAATGTAGTAAGAACACAGAGGAAGAAGTCTGATGAACGAGACAAGACCATTCACTCCAGAACCTTCTAATCTGGTGGTCCCAAAATTTCAGCTAAATGCTTTTTACACCTTTTACTAAGATGAAACTTTCCTTCCAGCAAATTCTCAGGTTTGGAAACACCACTACTGTTCCCCTGGGTTCACACACTTTTGTCTCATGCGCCAAGGAACATCACTCACAGATGAGATCATCAAACAGACGTTAAGGCCATGTCACATCACGCGCCTTTCCCAGAGATTTTCACTCATAGCTTTCATTTAAATAATCTTAAGGAGTTGGAGGAAGTTGGTGGCACGCTTCTGTGAAGCCGGTCACCTAATGTGACATGTCCAGCAACTCATTCCACCTAGTCCTCGACTTGCCCCTTGAAGAGGTTTGATTTTGTGTCTAACTGTAGTGGTGGGCTCCTTGTGCAGGAGAGCTGACAACCAATGAATGCTCTTGTGCAAGTACGATGAAGAAGATGTAGTGCTGAAGAATAAGGAATGAGGGCATTTTGGACTTCACAAACAGAACAGAATCAGCTGTCTGGTGTCTCCTGTTTTATATCCCAGGATGGAATTAAAAAATAAAAAAAAAATAAGGCCGAGACTGCAGCTGAACTCTCAACAGATTTTACTCATTCATAGATTGTCAAGCCTACCAGGCAACATGTTGTTGGAAAGTCAATAAATGTGACATGGGCAGCGATTTTCGGTTGTGTAAACCAACACGGTCTGGCAGCAAAGTGAGCAATTGAAGTTAAAGCCCACGACGAGAAGTCACGTAATGCGACATTGGCTTTAAACTAAAACAGACAGCGGCTAACTAACGGCGTACAGTCACAAGGCCTGGACCGTGACCAGTTGACCAGCATGGCACACACGTGACACACACGGTACAGCCAGACACAAAATGGTTTAGCTTGTTCTTAAAACTGCTGAAAATGCTCCTGTTACGTGAAATTTGACAAATCACAGATACGTAACGATGATGCTTCAGGAATATAAAACCTGTCTTTAATGTAAAACATTCTGCTCATAAAAAAAAAAAAAAACAACCTGGCAATGACCAGGACATCGTCTACTCATGAATATGCAAACCAGATTCATATTTGCAGAACAAAAAACAGACGCATACAAATCACGTTGTACATGATAGAGAATGAATGACATTTACATTTACACAATATTGAATTTTTGTTTCAAAACACCGCTGTATCAGATCTGAGGGAAAAAGCAAACAAAAGATTTGCAAGATGAAAACGTTTTAAAATCCACTGCTGGAGAGATGGATGCAGTTTGGTCAGGAATCAAAATCCAAGTGAAGCATGGGAACCTTTTTAATTGGAAACTAAACACTGCAACCACTGGTGAAAATCACAAACTCCTCCGTCATTTTAAGTCCGCTTTCAATGGGCCAAGATTTTAAAGTGCTCCCTGAGAAATTTTCTTTTTAAAAGAAAACCAGAAAAGGGAAAACAAAAATATATCCTGTAGAGTCTGTGTATTATACAGTGTAATATATACGTATGTAAGAATAATAGGCTTTCATCATTCGGCCACTTACAGCGTAGAATTTAAGAAATCCAATAGCTCGGCACGGTTTTTGTCCCTCTAAAGAAAGAAAGAAAGAAAGAAAAAAAAAAAACTTTAGCAAAGGAAAACAGATGGCTCAGTGAATATGTGCTTAAAACAGAGAGAAACAACATAAAACAGGGGAATAAGATTGCGAGGAACAAGTGCTACTGGACTTGCCACGTACAGCGGATTCAGAAAGTCCTCAGGCGCTTCACTCCCTGCACACTTACTATTGTGCTGTAGATTTCTTCAATTTGCCCATCACGTGACCAGAAAGGTCTGCACATTTATTAAATACCCAAAACTGAAATCTCTCATTCACAGGAGCATTCGGACTCCTTGCCGTGGCTCTCCAGATTGTGCTCAGGCTCATCCTGTCTGCTTTAATTCTCCTTGAGATGTTTCTACAACTTGATTGGCGTCCACCTGTGGCTAACTGAAATGATTGGACGTAGTTTAGAAAGGCAGACGTCTACCCGTGTAGAGATGGTCCCCACAATTCACACTGCATGCCAGGACAAAAACCAAGCCATGAAGTCAGTGGAACTCTTTGTGGTGAAGCCCAGACCAGAGCCAAAGGGTCAAGCCATTTCTACAGGCTTTTGAGTGTTCCCAGGAGCAAACCGGCTTCAGTAATTGTGAAATGGAAGAAGTTTGGAACCACCAAGACTCTTCCTAGAGTTGTTTGTCCAGCCAAACCTAGTAACCAAGCAAGAAGTGCCTTGGGTCAGGGAGGTGACCAAAAACCCAATGGTCACACTAACAGAACTTCAGAGGTCCTCTGCTAAGACGGTAGAACCTGTGGGAAAGACAATCATTCCAGCAGTACTCCATTTATCAGGCGTTTATGGTATAATGGATACCTTGGCTGCAGTGGGCTGGCGCCCTGCCTGGGGTTTGTTCCCTGCCTTATGCTTTGTGTTGGCTGGTATTGGCTCCAGCAGACACCAATGACCCTGTAGTTAGGATATAGCGGGTTGGATAATGGATGAATGAATGGATACCTTGGTGTTTGTCACATGACACTTAAAGGACACAGAGAGCATAAGGAAAAAAATTCTCCAACGTGACACAACACAAACTGAACTGTTTGGGGCAGAACTCCAAGCAAAATGTCTAGCGAATACCAGGCACTGCTCATCTCCTTCCAAATATCGTGCCTGGAGGCACCATCATGCTAGATTAGCTTAGATATACTTTATTAGTTTATGGGGGTGCTTCTCAGTGGCAGGGAGAAGAAGACTGGTCAGAGTTCAGGGAAGGATGAATGCAGACAAATCCAGTGATGTCCTTGAAGATAACCTGCTCCAGAGTGTACGCCACCGCAGACCGGGGTGATGGTTCACTTTCAGCACGACAAAGACCCGAAGACACTGCTGGAGTGGCTTCAGGTCAAGTCTCTGACTGTCCTTGATTGCCCCAGCCAAAGCCCAGATGTGAACGCCATCTTGCTGTTAAATGAAAGTATTGCTCACCAGCAAAGGCAGGTGGCAGTGAAATGGACAGACAGTATGTGGTGCTTGTAAACTGCAAACTGGGCTTCACGTCCCTTTTAGGATGAACAAGAGACACGACAGTAGGTGCCTTAAGATTGGTGGCGATTTTTTAACTTTCTAATGTGAGTTTGACGTATGCATGTACTCAGTCTGGCATAAAACTAACTTCCAATTTTATAAACATTGGTTCACAGTAGTTTATCAGTCACACTAGGTAATTGAATAATTCAAATATTTGATCTCTCTTGCTCTTCAGCACCTTTCTTCAGCATTCACTTCACTGGCGCTCCGTCTCTGGAGTGAATTTCCCATAAATCCCACTTCTCAGATGCCACCATTATTTTTGAAGCACCTTTTTTGCCACCTGTCCGGTTTTACACTCTCTGTCTTTGAGGGGGACTCTCCAAGCGTGGCTCCTACACCTTCACTCCTCCTCGTGCGTCTCACACTCACAGTTCTTCTTTCAGGTCAAATTGACCAATCACAATAAATCCAAAATGACCAATCAGATCGATTTGATGGACTGGAAACACAGACCTTAGAGTTTTTACTGTACAATACAAAGATCATAATAATAAAAAAAAAAAAGATACTTGCCTCTTTGTCCATTTTAGTCTTCTTTACTTTCATTTTAATTTTCTTTCCTGTGATCATGCTGTACTCATTTTTCTTTTTCTCATTCAAAAACTGTGAATGAAAAACAAATTGACATGTTAGACTGTCACACTTAAACAGCCATTCTCAAACATGAATTTCTGCTTACTTTGCTTAGAGTGCAAGCTGTTATTTTGTCACCACAGCCAAGTGTTTTTAACCAGACAATCTGATGGTCATTTTTACTGCTGCAATTGAGCGAATTTGCTAAAATTATTACCACCATAGCAAAGAAGAAGTGGGATAGTCAGAGAGATGCAGAAAGTAGACAAGCGTACAAGGAGATAAGGCTCAAGGTGAAGAGAGAGATGGCGAAGGCTAAAGAAAAGGTGTATGATAAGTTGCATGAGAGGTTGGACACTAAGGTGGAAGAAAAGGACCGGTGGGCTACAGAGAGGGGCCGATCTGAGGAAGATGAGCAGCAGATTTGGGTGATAAAGGATAAAGATGGAAACATACCCACAAGCGAGGAGAGTGTATGGAGCAGATGGAAAGAGTACTTTGAGAGGCAGATGAATGAAGAGAATGAGCGAGAGAAGAGGTTGGATGATGTGGAGACAGGACATGCAACGGATTAGCAAGGAGGAAGTAAGGACAGCGATGAAGAGGATGAAAAATGGAAAGGCCGTTGGTCCAGATGACATACCTGTGGAAGCTTGGAGGTGTTTAGGAGAGATGGCAGTGGAGTTTTTAACCAGATTGTTTAATGGAACCTTGGAAAGTTAGAGGACGATGAGGAGTGTAGAAGAAGTGTAATGGTGCCGATGAGGAGGATGTGCAGGACTGCAGTAACTACAGGGGAATAAAATTGAGCCACAGCATGAAGTTATGGGAAAGAGTAGTGGAAGCTCAGTTAAGAAGTGAGGTGATGATTAGTGAGCAGCAGGATGGTTTCATGCCAAGAAAAAGCACCACAGATGCAATGTTTGCTCTGAGGATGTTGATGGAGAAGTTTAGAGAAAGACAGAAGGAGTTGCATTGCGTCTTTGTGGACCTGGAGAAAGCATATGACAGGGTGACGAGAGGAGTTGTTGTGTTGTATGAGGAAGTCAGGAGTGGCAGAGAAGTACAGAAGAGTTGTACAGGATAAGTACGAGGGAAATGTGACAGTGGTGAGGTCTGCGTTGGGAGTGACCGAGGTGGGATTACATCAGGGATCATCTCTGAGCCCTTTCTTATTTGGTGATGGACAGGTTGATGGACATGGACTGTGATGTTTGCTGATGACATTGTGATCTGTAGCAATAGTGGGGAGCAGGTTGAGGATACCCTGGAGAGGTGGAGGTTTGCTCTAGGGAGGAGAGGAATGAAGGTCAGTAGGAACATCAAGACAGAATACATGTGTGTAAATGAGACGGAGGTCCGTGGAATGGTGAGGATGCAAGGAGTAGAGTTGGTGAAGGTGGATGAGTTTAAATACTTGGGATCAACAGTACAGAGTAATGGGGACTGTAGAAGAGAGTGCAGGCAGGGTGGAGTGGGTGGAGAAGAGTGTCAGGAGTGATTTGTGACAGACAAGTATCAGCAAGAGTGAAAGGGAAGGTCTACAGGACGGTAGTGAGACCAGCTATGTTATATGGGCTGGAGACGGTGACACTGACCAGAAAGCAGGAGATAGAGCTGGAGGTAGCAGAGTTAAAGATGCTAAGATTTGCACTTAGTGTGATGAGGATGGACAGAACCAGAAATGAGGACACTAGAGGGTCAGCTCAGGTTGGGAGACAAAGTCAGAGAGGCGAGATTGGTTTGGACATGTGAGGAGGAGAGATGCGGAGTATATTGGGAGAAGGATGTTAAGGATAGAGCTGCCAGGGAAGAGGAGAAGAGGAAGGCCTAAGAGAAGGTTTATGGATGTGGTGAGAGAGGACATGCAGGTGATGGGTGTAACAGAACAAGATGCAGAGGACAGAAAGATATGGAAGAAGATGATCCACTGTGGCAACCCCTAATGGGAGCAGCTGAAAAAAGAAGAAGCAGAAACCCAGCCACAGGGAGGCACAAACCAGCGTGTTTCTTCGTGCCGGTCCCAAGCCTGGATAAATGGGGAGGGTTACATCAAGAAGAGCATCCGGTGTAAAATGTTGCCAAATGAATATGTGGACAACAATAGAAATTTCCATACTGGATCGGTCGAGCCCAGGGTTAACAATGAAAGCCACCAGTACTGTTAGCCAACAGAGTGCTGCCGGAAATTGGGCAACTGTTGGCCAAAGAAGAAGAAGAAGGAGAGGGGGAGGGGAGAGACGTGTTTGGAGGCAGGAGGAGAGGAGGAAGGTAAAGAGTGGAACGGAGGGTAAGAACTTTGAATGTTGGCAGTATGACTGGTAAGGGGAGATAGTTAGCCGATATGATGGAGAGAAGGAAGGTTGACATATTGTGTGAGTTAACAATTATTTACAAATTAAATAACATTTCTGTTTGCTCAACTGCACCTGCATCGAGTTCACTACTGCTAAAGAACACAGGTAAAAAAAAAAAAGTTTGGATAGATTGTGAAGAAAAAATAAAAAGAGATAAAAATATAAACTATGGTTTGCACAGAAACAGGTTTTTATATAACGCAGACTTTGAAAGGTCAAGCCATACTTCATCTTTCAAGTGCTGCCCAACTGAAGTCCATTAAACAAACAAGATCCGAGTACCTTGGCAACTACCGGATTACACAGAATGAAAATGTCAGGAACTTTTTAAAGATAAAAATAACTGACAGTGATTGGCTGCAATTCTCTAATTAGAGGAGCTGAACACGGGTTATGGCATTAGGCTCGATAAAGAAAGACGATCTAGCATGCCAGTAGTGTGAAAAATATTCACTATAATTAACCTACTGACCAAAAAATCATGTTATTATTACATGTTTAATATTATTTAAAAATGTATTTATCAAAGAAACAAGTTTATATATAAAAAAAAAGACAACCTGTATTTTTACATATTTTAATCAAAATGCTTCAAAGCTCATTTTGGCCAAGGTGGAGTTTTAAAGTCAACGTACTGTTATTTCAGATTTCTGTATGCTACAATAAAGCATTCTTAACTTTATACAAAAACAGAATTATCAAAAAAATAAATAGTTAAGATATACAGCAGGGTCATGTGGCATACCGGTACTAGAAAAGCACTTGGAGATTTTCAGTACCAGAATTATATGTCAGCTTTCCTCTCAAACACACTCACTATTGTTCTTGTGGAAAAAATGTTCTGTCATTTGCTTTGCTGTGATTGGAACGTCCATCATTATTATTATTATAGTGTTGACAATGTCAGGACTCCACAGGCAGACCCTGACAACCTTCACAAGGAAAACGGCCACCGAGACCCCCACCCATATTGCATCGATCCAATTAGAATTTCACGGCCATCAAGAGGGAAGTGGGTGTGTTGGGTTGCACTGCACCAGAGAAGCTATAAAAGAGAAGGGCAGTTTCTGGAGTTATCCGTCATTTGCTTCTGAACCATTTTGCCACCGATATTGAGGTCTGAAAGCTGGTATCGACACCAACGTCAACTCATCTAACACCAATCTAACAGTTATGGATACTACGGTGATTATGTTTTTATTGAAAATTAAATACAAGTGTGGTTTGCTAAGATAATCAGCAGAACACTCTCCCAACCTGCTTAATCCAGTTCAGGGTTGTGTGGAACTGGAGCCTATCCTGGCTGCAATGGGAACAAGTCAAGGAATCAGCCTATCATAGTGGGGCCCACATATGCACACACTTAGGCGCACAAAAGGTTCAAATTTGGAGTCATTATTTTAAAATGAACTGAAAGTCTTTGGGGATGTGGGAGAAAAAGCCACGCAGATAAGAGAAGAAGAAGTAAACTGCACAAAGACAACAACCGGGAGTCTGACTCTAATCCAGAACACTGGACAAGCGGGATGGCAGTGCTAACCAACTGTGCTACCCAGTAATCAAGTCAGAAAAACAAATTCAAAATGAAGGATACTGTATTTAGATATACAGTATCTACTCAAAGCAATCACAAACAAACCTGCAGCTCTGCAACACGTAATCCAAATCACCATGACCACTGGGTCTGACCTTATTAGTCATACCAATCTCATTGTGGGTAGTTCTGCCATCAGCGACATTCTTTACGTATTAGGCATTAAGTGAGGTAGATGTTGATGCACTCCTAGCATTAGAATGAAAATGTATTTCATGCGACTTCTGTCATTGTTTAGTTTACCACTATTGTTAACACATACACAGTATTAAGAAGCAAAGTAATAGAACGGAATCTCCCAATACTTCTAAATTTCGATTTCTAACAATTTTATGAGTGTTTGAATTTTGAAACAGTGGCATGGAGGAGTAGGAGGATTTGCCCTGCTACATCGCAGATCCAGCATTTGAATGCATTGCCCTACATGGAGTCTGCACATTCAGCATGTGCCCATGTGGCTTTTTCTTTCAGTACTTTGGATTTCCTCCCACATTCTCAAAGACGGGAGTGTTAAGAGAAATCAGCAATTCTGAATTAGTGCTGTGTAAGTGGGTGTGTGCATAAATGGGCACTATGGTGGGCTGGCATCTTTTCCGGGGGTTGTTCCCAGCCTCTGCTCCCTGTTGTTCAAATAGTTCAACTCACTGTTAATGGAGGTTAAGGGGGATTCAGAATGAAAAATTAAATTAAAAAAAGAATATACTTCATTAAATAATCTATGACAAATGTCCATACTCATACAAAAAACAACGTCAAATTATCTCAACAAATAAGCATTTGGAGGATTTCATGAACATTCTTTGCAAATACTTCAAATTTTGAATCCAGTACTCTATGAGTGTCAACTCTAAATTATATAGCAAGCTTTCATAAATAACTAATCAAATAAAATGTGCCCTAGATAACTGGCATTAAGAACAGAATGCACACTAACTTGAGCCAATGAAAAGAAAAGTCTGCCATCTGCCAGAAACAGAAAGCAGTACTCTCACATGAAGTTGGCTGTGATTTGACAATCAGAGTTTGATAATTCATGAAACGTAAACTGAAGCATCTCACGAAGACTGCCTATTAAAATCATCTTCTTGGTACTTCAGTCATTTCATACGGGCCTTTTTTCGCTAAACATCCCACCTGTTTAATTTGTCACATTAGACATGGTGCTGTATTCTTTACAGTGACAGCTGCTCAAGGAAATAATTAACGGGAAATAGAGTGTGGAGCACAGACGGCACAACATGAGAAGGAAAAACATGGCAGCTCTATAACGGAATAATCATCAGAGGCGCTGTGCTCAACTATAGAGCTGTGCTTTAAAGGAAGATGAGCAAGAATGCCAACATATACCATTCATTAGAAGTAAATCCTACCTGAAAATACATTTTATCATGTTAGTTTTAATAGTTCAAAAAAAAAAACTGCAATTATATGGGTTGGAGACGGTGGCACTGACCAGAAAGCAAGAGACAGAGCTGGAGGCAGCAGAGTTAATGATACTAAGATTTGCATTGGGTGTGACGAGGATGGACAGGATAAGAAATGAGAACATTAGAAGGTTAGCTCAGGTGGGACGGTTGGGAGACAAAGTCAGAGAGGCGAGATGGTGTTGGTTTGGACATGTGCAGAGGAGAGATGAGGGGTATACTGGGAGAAGGGTGCTAAGGATAGAGCTGCTAGGTAAGGGGAGAAGAGGAAGGTCTAATAGAAGGTTTATGGATGTGGTGAGAGGGGACATGAAGGTGATGGGTGTGACAGAACAAGATGCAGAGGACAGAAAGATATGGAAGAAGATGATCCGCTGTGGCAACCCTTAACAGGAGCAGCCGAAAGAAGAAGAAGTAGAATGATTCAAGTAAATCATAGAACAATTAAAGAGCATATGTGCCCACTCTAATCCTCTCTTCCTGTTCCTAGTGCCCAAGGTGGTCATATCTTTGGAGGTTGTATCTTGGCTCCTTTAGAGATGACCTTCTGCTGTGAGTAATTGTGGCCTTGCTGTTAGCTTGAACAAGTATGGCCAGTCTCTTCAGACCTCTCACATGAACACCAAATGCTTTTCATTGCAGCAATTTCTCCGAATTCGAAAAACCTGCAGCACTGCGCAAACTTTAAGAAAAGAAAATTCAACTCCCTCCGGGGTTGTTTTACTGTAACGCTGCAGATACAACATTACCTTTGAGATCTGAACAGGCCCAGAGCCTTCCTGCTTTGCTTTTTTTCCTTTCTTTTTCTTTTTGTGTTTCTTCTCTTTTTTCATTTTCTGAAGAAGACAGCAGCAACTGAAGTTAGTTATACCACAAAATGTCATATTCCTCAAGCCCAAAGTGTGAGTCGGTGGATGAAGTTACTCAAGACCTGCTGTAATGATAACCAGTTAATCACTCAAGATTCATTTTGAGGTACAGGTATGCGTCACTTTACATGCACGATATCTTCAGTGAAATGCGAACACCATATTATATGCGGCACCTAGCAAAGCTTTACAGGATACTGCAGTGTAGCTGTTTTGAATGAATACAGAGAAATAACGCTTCAACGCTCCAGAGACTCGTGATACGCAAGACTGAGTGCTGCCGCCCATGAGCCGAGGCACGCACTGTTATATGGCAAGTGGTGAAAGTTCATATTAAATGTGCTGGGGAGGCAGCATAAAGAAGAAGGACACCTCACGCCTGGACAAACTGGTGAGGAAGGCAGGCTCTATTGTAGGCACGGAGCTGGACAGTCTGACATCCGTGGCAGAGCGACTGAGCAGGCTCCTGTCAATCATAGAGAATCAACTGAAGAGGATCATCTCCAGACAGAGGAGCAGCTTCAGCGACAGACAGACTGAGGAGACCCCACACTATGCGACTCTTCAGTTCTACCCGGGGGGGTAAACGTTAACATTATATAAAGTTATTGTCTGTCTGTTATACCTGCATTGTTATCACTCTTTAATTTAATATTGTTCTTTATCAGTATGCTGCAGCTGAATCATGTGAATTCTATCTATTAAAAGAACAACAGAATGTACAGTACAGTTCTGGCACCGGAACCGCTTTGTATACAAGAGACAGGAGCGTCATATGTTGCGTTCAGGAAGCTGTTGTGTCCGCTACATCCTATTCTCTGAAGGGAATTTCTGAATTCCTTTATAACCTTATTGGCTTTTGGTCAAAAAAACTCTTTGACTGACAATGCAGTGTGTGCCGGTGTGTCTTCAGGTTGCAGAGGTGTGTGCAGGTATGCGGTCATGATGCAAAATCCATCAATTTTGAGGGGGCCACTGTTGTAAAACTCCCCTTCCCCCCCCCGATGCTTTCCTGCAGACATCTTTGCAGTTCAGTGTGGTGCTGCCGGTTAACAGTATGTTCAAGGGGAACCAACTGTTTATTGACAAGTCCATTAATGTTGAAAAACGTGATTATGATCGTCTTGATATGCCCTTTGGACACCTTTTTCTGCTTGTAGAAAGAAAAATACAAATAAAAAATAAAAAAAAAAAAAAAAAATTGTGATGTCACACGCACAAGTGTAGAATAAATTTTAGGAATACGCCTCTTGATCAACTCAGCACAAAGCCACTCGCAGGATGGATTAGCAAGACAGCGGGCATGTGATAATTTGATTTCTGCACCTTCCTCTTATGGCATTGACAGATTATGGGAATTTTTGGGTCCCCCTTTGAATATAGATTATAAAAAAATTAAAAACACCTACTTTTTGTTTATTTTTCTCCTTCTTTCTTTTCTTGCCTTTAGAACCATCATTTGAATCTGTATGGACAGGGAGGGAAAAAAAGCACATCTGAATAAAAGACAAATCCGCTAATTGTGTTATCATTAGGCATCAAGAATAAATCAACGTTCCACCAATCCCAGCTTTACTGTCTCATTACCAGGAAACAACTACAGTGGAACCTCGGGTCACGAATGTCTCTGAACACGTACAAATCGGGTTACGACCAAAAAGGTTTGCATCTGTTCACGACCACACACTCGGGTGACAAACAAGCCAGTTTCCATTCCGGTTTGTACGCGCCGATGATTTCCACACGTGTTCAGTCTCTCCCTGTACAGTACGTTGTTCTCGGTCAGACGTGCATCGCGCAGAGGGACTTTACCTCAAAACTGTAATCTTCTCTCCACCCAGCTTCCTGCTCACTTCCTTCATGCCAGAACTCAACTCATGTAAGGTTAGTTTTCTTGGTTGTTTATGGTTAGTTTTTGAATAAATTACGGCTTTTTCAAATGTTCATTTTTTTTCCCTGTGCTTAAAACTCATTAAAAAGTGTTTACAGGGAGCGGTTCGTAAGGCTGTAGCGTGAACTCTTGTAATGTTAGTTTTCTCTGTTTAAGGTTTTCTCAGTGTTATTCAATGTTCTTACATTTAATTTACCATTACACTGTGCATTCTATGGTATAATGAACTATTTTTGTGCTTAAAAATCTTTAAAAAATATATATTTACATACAGGTTGTACGGCCTGGAACGGATTAATTGTATTTACATACAATCCTATGGGGCAAATTACGTCGGGTCACGACCAAATCGGGTTGTGACCAGAGTTCTGGAACGAATGACCAAAAGCCAAAATAAAGCTGTTAAAAGTTATATACGGACTTAGAAATAAGCCTAGCAGCCAAAAAATGAACAAGTCATAACACATCCTTTCCCCAAATATAAAATATATTTGACCGCTGCTAAAGTGACCACCCAGCAGTATGTGAATTTGGATCCATATGAATTTTATAAGCAGTCAGACACTCGACAGCAGGGCAATGTGCACATTTTGAATGCGGATTCCTTTCTCACCGTTACTGCTTGATCTGCTTGTACTAGCTGAAGATGAAGAACGTGTTGATGAAGATGATGTTGACGATGATCTGGATGAACTAGAGGATGACCTGCTTCTACTCCGTCTTCTTTTCCTTTTCTCTTTCCCTTGAAGAAAAAAAAAACAAAACAAAATTCCATCCATCCATCATCCAACTTGCCTAACTACAGGGTCACGGGGGTCTGCAAAATTTAAAAATATAAAATAAAATTCGGAATTTACCAACAGAAAATTAAGAGAAAAAAAAATCCATACGCCACGTGTTTAGATTAAGACAATCATTTGAGTGTAGGGCGGTACGGCGCTGCACTGATCAGAACATGTACCGTACACCTCTAGGCAGGTAGCTTTGACTCCCAGACTAGGAAATGTCTTTCTAGCGTTTGCATGCTGTCAACACATTCGTATTGGTTTCACCCGGGTACTCACATTTCTGTCCGTCGTCCAAAGATGTGCCACTGTGATTACCTGGCGTCCTGATTTGACTGACTAAGAAGGTGTACCTACAGCAAATGTAACCTGACACGGACTGTTGTCCTGCTTGGTATCCGATTCTAACACGTGTGATGGAGGTCCCAGCAGGGATCAGGAAGGCATATAGAAAAAATGGAAATATCTACAAAATCGATATGTAAAGGAAAAGAAACACCGAGGATCTCTGCAACCTCACAGTGGCATGCACTGAATACATTTACTACAAAACAGACCAGGGCTGGCATCCTCTACGCCAGAGTATAAACGGGCCAGAAGAAAGTACATGAGGGGAGAATTCTTTTTCAGTTGGGAGTATTTCACTTGTTTGGCTTTTTCTTTGTGTAAAAGAAACACTGTCTGTATGATGCTTTAGCCTCTGTGGCATTCATTCTTATCATGGAAGAAGTTTAGATGTGCCAAGTATCCTAATTACTGTACGTGTCTTTAGAGTACAAGAGGAAAGTAAAGCCAACATGCAAAGTCCACACAGAAGGCACCATAGCCAGGAAACACAAGCACTATAAGCAACATGCAATAATCATCATTTTAAATATTTTCCACAGATGTACATTAAGGGCAACAGGTCATCAAGATTCTGGACTTAGAATTTTTTAGTATGAGTATACACATTGAAATGAGCCGACTGCTCGACATCGCCTAGAACAGTGAAAAGGCCAATTGGCAGAAAACTCAGCTCGACATTTTATTGTCATGTGCTTTACCTCTGCTCTTATGGGTCTTCTCCTCTTTTTCTGGGTGGCTTAAGCGGCTGATCTTCTCTTTGGAATTGTCATCCATGTCTACAAAGATACCAAAGGGTATACTTAAGTTAAGATTTCTATGCCTGACACACACACACACACACACAAATACACTCACTCTGTGTGTAGTTTTAAAAAGAAAGGACAATAAGAATGCTGGGTTATACTTGGTGCTTGAAAATAATATTTCTGTCAATTTTACTATCCTTGATGAATAATCTGAAAACTGAATTCATTCTTACTGTACAGAATAAAAATCAACATTCTTAATAATGTCATTGTGTACGGAAATAAACCCTTCACGTGCATTTTTCAAAAATCACAAAACACTAGAGAAAAGAAATAAAGACTGAAAGCTAGAAAATGTTACACCATTATATAAAAAAATGTGATACAGTCAATCCAAACAAATACACACCAGTAAGCTTAATATGCATCATGGGTAAATTAATGGAAACAACTAATATGGAATACATCACGAAATATCAGGTAAGAACAGGCTTATTAGTGAGCAGTCAGGATGGGATTACACGGGGAGATCGAGTTTCACTGATATGCTGGAACTGTATGACGAAGCAACGCAACGTCTTACTGACACCTGGGCTAAAACCAGTCAGTGACTGGGATAGATAAGATAGATATGAAAGGCACTATATAATGATAGACAGATAGAGTATTTGGCAGGATAGGCAGATAGATAGTGTAGTTGGCAGGATAGATAGATAGTGTAGTTGGCAGGATTAGACAGATATGAAAGGCACTATATAATGAGACAGATTGATGCTGTAAAATGACCATGTCAGAGCATCTCCAAAACGGCAGGACTTGTTGGGTGTTCCGAATACACAATCCTTAGTACCTACAACAACTGATCCAAGGAAGGACAATCACTGAGGGTAACAGAGTTCAATGGTTCCAACAAGCAACAGTATAGTAAACAGTATGAGCGGGTTGCTGGGTGACATTATATTTGGAGAGCCTTACCTCTGCTAAAGGACACCCCCGGAGCCGGACCTGCTTGGAGCCGTCATCCAGGTGTTTTAACATCAAACCAAGTTTTAGCATCGTACCTCACTCACTACCAATCTCGGGGTCCTTCTTTACTTGGGATGAAAAGATTATTAGCACACCATGAAACGGATTAAAAAGACTAACTGGCAAACAGTGCGCCGTTTAAGTGAACAGTTACAAAGCTGGCACAGTAGCAACAAAATGTCCCGTTTTTGCCGTGCCTTTCATTTCAATAAACGTGCAGGAAACCCCAAAGCGAGCGGCCCTCGAATTAATGCACATCAAAATGAATTGATAACTCATACTTGTTCGCTTGATTAATAAGTTGTGTCCCTTTCTGGGACTGTGACAATCTGGTCAGCCTAAAACAGACTGACATAAATTCCTGTGACAGACAGAACCTTACTTATTCATTCACTAATATGAGGCCTCTTTATTTGCAAAAAACAAACAAACAAAAAAAAAACATTTCGACAGCCATCGTTATCGAGCGCCTGTACGTGCTCCAATGACTTATTCCGTGGATGTGGCGGAGTTGTTATACAATAAGAAAATAAATGAGCGCACAACATTCACGACAATTAAGGTATCGTATTTCTGCCAGCGCTACTTACCTGAGGGTATACTTCAATTAAATGACACATATGCAATGAAAGGGACCTGCCGGTTCGTGTAATTTAACAAGACGCCGATCTAATACGCGGCGTACATTCGGTCATCGGAAGAAAACAAAAATCCTCAACAAACTTTATTCGCCGTTCGCCGTTGCTGACAGGAGCCTTACTACACTCCCAGCGTGCCCCGCGCTCTTAAGGTGGCTCATTCATGAAACTGAAATCGAAGGCGACGGGGCGGCTGCGCTGCCACTCTGTCACTTGTAGAATTTGCGACACGGGTGTCCTCTCCCCGTCGCGATGGCAGCAGATTTTAATGGCACTTAAAGCTCGAGAAAAGGTAAATTCCAAGTTTTAAGTCAAACTCTTGCTTTATAAATAGTCTTAGTGGAGTCAGAATAACCCGTGGCTTGCAGGAGCGCGACAGCGGGTGTTACATTTTAAACGTCAGGAGTTTTCTATTCACAGTACCAGTGCAGTGGACGGTGTGAAGATACCGAAGTATATACTGGGGGCAAAACCACTGAAGCTTTTTTTTTTTTTTTGTCTTCGTCGCACATTAGTCAGATTGAAAGCAAATACAATAATAAAAAACTTTTTTATTTAACTTAAAAGTAATAATAATTTGGCATAATTATGTAATTAATTAGGTCACCTATATCTGCGTGATATTTGTATCAATTTCGTTTTGTTTCTTAAATTTAAGAGGTTAGAGGTGTGAGGAGAAGTAGCCGAAACCTGCTGTTTTGGGTTTTGGGGCGAGCAGAATTCAAACTGAAAAGAGGATTAAAAAAATGATAAAAAGTAAACATCATCCACAAATGATTAGATATCGCACGTATGTCATGAAATGTTTCTCTGACATTTGCAGCTGCACCTGCGAAAAGTCGGATGACGTAATCCAAGGAGTTTATAAGGAAGGTACTGATATACGTCATGAGGCAGAAGTACATAATAAGCAAGAATAGTCGACATATTAAAATGTGTACTTCAGTTTAAATGTTTAAAGTCTAAATATTCTTAATTTTTAGAGACATTTGTCATTTTTCACTCTCTGATTGAGGTCCATAAAAGATCAAAAATCAAAAATAACATCATATTCATAATCACTGACCTTGAAATTGTCTAAAATGATACCCCACTTAGGTTTGAAATTTGTCATTTTTATCTTTTGGGACTGACACTTAGAGGGCTGGGACCACTGGAACTGATCAGATATCATAAATATTACCATATTTGTGATCATCTGCCTCGGTAGCATTAAACGACACTCCACATGCCTATATCACCGATCCCCATTTTTTTGAAGTTTTGTGAAAAGGATTGACTTTGACCCCTCGTATCCCATTAGGGCAGGGGTCTCCAAGTCTGCTCCTGGCGGGCTTACTGTGTCTGCAGGTGTTTATTCTAACCCTTTTCTTAATTAGTAAGCAGTTTTTGCGGCTACTTAACTTCTTTTGCCTTAATTTTAGTTCACTTGCTATTTAAGACTCAGACCCCTTAATTGTTTCTTTTCTCCTTAATTAGCAGCCAAACAATAATGAGGCACAAAGCAAGCCAACAGATGACCAGCCAACCAGTGTCCGTCATACAAAATGTAAAAATAAAGAAAGGCGAAGGTGTCAGTAATGTTGATCTTGCTCAGGTCCTCAAACCATTCTGACGATACTCCTAGAAAGAAGAAAATCAACAGTTCTGGAGACGTCTGCTGTGGCAGAATGAGAGTGCCAGCGGGTTTAATAATAACGGGTTTAATTAACCACAAGCATCGGCTTCTAATAAAGAAACTGGTTGGAGTTTGAGGCTCTGAGTTAGCTGGCCATCTCTTGGCTCACTAGCTTCAGATCTCATTTCTGTTTGGGTGCCGATTAAGGAGAAAATGAATTAATTCAGAGGACTGACTCTTTAAAAACAAGTCCATTAAAATGAAGGGAAGAGAAGCTAATTAGCAGCCAAAACTGGTCACTGATTAAGAAAAGGGTTAGAATGAAAGCAAACTTCCAGGTCTGGAACTGGAGACCCCTTGTATTAGGGGGTGAACCCCTGGGGTCAGTTAAAGTGGCCTTCATACCCTTGCATCCTTCTGAGCATTTTTGCTGTAGACACCTACTGATTTACTTTTTACCATAAGGGTTTAATTTCCTGCACAAAATAGGGTCCATAAATGGCCTAAAAATAAGACATTTTAAAGTGTAGTGGGACAAAAATGAGGGGGGGGACCCCAAAAAGCTTGACATCTTACATAACTATGCATCAAAGATTAGTCAAATGGTATATCAGATGTAGGCAGCACGGTGGCGCAGTGGGTAGCACTGCTGCCTCGCAGTTAGGAGACCTGGGTTCGCGTCCCAGGTCCTCCCTGTGTGGAGTTTGCATGTTCTCCCCGTGTCTGCGTGGGTTTCCTCCCAAAGACATGCAGGTTAGGTGGATTGGTGATTCTAAATTGGCCCTAGTGTGCGTTTGGTGTGTGGGTGTGTGTGTCCTGTGGTGGGTTGGCACCCTGCCCGGAATTGGTTCCTGCCATGTGCCCTGTGTTGGCTGGGATTGGACATGTTCTCCCCGTGTCTTCACACAGTGCAAAAGACATGCAAGTTAAATGCATTGCAGATCCTAAATTGTCCCAAGTGTGTGCTCGGTGTGTGTGTGTGTGTGCCCTGCGGTGGGCTGGCGCCCTGCCCGGGGTTTGTTTCCTGCCTTGTGCCCTGTGTTGGCTGGGATTGGCTCCAGCAGACCCCTGTGACCCTGTGTTCAGATTCAGCGGGTTCGAAAGTGGTTGGTTGGTTGACTGGTTATATCAGATGTCGGGGTTTTCTCTGGTGACTCAGGAGACACTGAAGTGACTTTCAAAGCCTAACCCTAATTCATACAGTAAGTAATTCTTACTATTACTAATTGTTATAGGACTAAATTGTTTGGACACTAATTGTTTGGGTCTAATTAGCTAATTAATCGGTGTATCTATAACTGTGTGAGTTTGGTATCAGTTGTTTTGGTTTATTTAATTTAAAATGTTAGAAATTAGAGAAGCAGGAGAAACCTGTACTTTTGGTCAGACCCGAGATGGTTCTGGAGTGAGGACGTCCAGCGTAAACTGAAGGTACAGAATACAAAACTTAAAGGAGTGTTGAACAAAAAACAACACAGATTAAAAAATTAAGTACCCGCTGCAAGCAAATAGGTTATTCTGGTCATCTGAAAAACATCCATCCATCCATCCATCCATTATCCAACCCGCTATATCCTAACTACAGGGTCACGGGGGTCTGCTGGAGCCAATCCCAGCCAACACAGGGCACAAGGCAGGGTGCCAGCCCACCGCAGGGCACACACACACACACCGAGCACACACTTGGGACAATTTAGGATCGGCAATGCATTTAACCTGCATGTCTTTTGCACTGTGGGAAGACACGGGGAGAACATGCAAACTCCACACAGGGAGGTACCTGGGAAGCGAGGCAGCAGAACTACCCACTGCGCCACCGTGCCGCTCCATCTAAAAAAAATTCATTGCACTTACGGGTTTTGCAGCTGTGCCTAGAATGTTAACAAATTTTGACCTTTTAAAATCTCTAATCTTGAATTTTGGGCTAAACTCAATTCACAAAAGTTTTCGGTTCAAAGTCCTAAATGTGTAGGCCAAATTTTTTGAACCTCTGAGTTGTTGGCTTGGCGGTTGTTTGTATTGGCTTTAAAAATAACTTGGAAACACTTGAAGGTGAACAAGATGGAATTTGGCCAAAATCTGTGCAGGTTGCCTACAAAATGTTGCAATAATAATCAATATAACAATCAAGAGTCTGATGCGACACTTCTCGTCGTCTCAGTCCTCCTCTATGGCTTAGAGACTTGGTCGATTTTCCAAAGAGACCTCAATAGGCTAGAAACATTCCTGATGCGATTCCTGTGGAAAATTCTTGCAATCTCGCTCCAAGGCCGCCTATGAAATGAAACGATGAAGATCAGACACCTCCATCAACCCACTATGGCTGAAGAAGTTCTGAAAGAAGACTACGCTGGTGTGGCCATGTGTGCAGAACAGACGAAAAACGACTCCGTTACCGAATGCTATGGCGAATCCGCCCAACAACCTGGAAGGTACAATGAAATGCGCCTACGAAGACTTGGGCATGTCAAGTTAAAGATAACCTCAAACGACATCGACTCAGCCTAACGGAGGCCAAGGCGAAAGCACAAGATCGAACCAGCTGCAAACAAATCGTGCAGGATGTCCAAAACCCATCGGGACCTACAGTAGCATACCGGTTGTAGACGGGGCTACTGTGTAAAGAAACTTCAACTCCCAGCAGTCCCTGCTATGGCTCTGAAATGGTCGTCTGCTGAAGGTGCAGGGGCTGCTGGGAACAAGGAGGCCAGCAGAAGATTTAAAAGGAGGCCAGTTCTACAGACAGAAAAAAAGAGTGTTTTGTTTTTTCGTGTCATGAGTTGCCTTCCTGTTTACTACCAGTGGATTCTTTATTTGTCCTGGAGATCATCTCCTGTTTACGGTGTGAGGACTGTCTAGTGTCTTCCTGCTTCATGAGGACTGTCTGAGGATTTGTTGTCATCATGATCCCATTCACACGTCATCATCTCATCGGGAATTCCCGGTAGGGCTGATCTTTACATTCACATCCAGCGAGGTGATCTCTGGACTACCCACCTCCATCATTTCATTTCATCAGTTGCAGTTTTTCATGGACTTCATCGTGTGTGTGGGCCTTGTTAGTGGTTTGTTATTGTTGAATTCATGTTTATTGTTTATCGCCGTAAAGGGAACTGGGGTGGGATCATTTTAGTTTGTGTAGTCCTATTTCGTTTATTATTTAACACAGTCTTCCATTTCTATCTTATCACCGGTTGCTCTGTGAGGGAGTGTGTGTGAGTCGGGCCAAGACTGGGTGTGTTCCTGGGATCCCCACTGAAAAAAATTAAATAAATCACCGTCCTATCGATGGTGTGAATCTTAGCTGGGTTTTTTAGTCCGCTACACAGTTCAGAGGGCAGCCTCATCCAGAGGCCCGCTAAAGGAAGGACGACAAATCAAGTCCTTAACTCTCGCGTCCACCACAGACACACATTTGACTTTATAAAAACTCCTGCAGGTGGCACACAGGTGGTAAACGGGACAATGTTTGAACTCGCATCCCTGGGCTTTTAAAAGAACTGAGGTTGCATGGAGTATCTGTGACACTCGAGTGCTCCTAGTTTAATACAGCATGAAAAAAATTAAGAGAAAATGGTTGGCAAGATTTGTCAACATGGACATCGACAACTTTGAGTAGGGTTTGCATTTCTGAATGAACTGGCAGCTGGAGTGCACAGATTTCACCATTCAGTTCAGAGCAGGATTTTTCCCGACCACTGGAATGTGCTGGCACAGGCTTGAGGCCTTTAGATGAAATGCTGAAGCCCAAATGAACGGAACTGAAAATGACAAATTCTACTCATTCCATTGACCTTTGTAATGGAATTCCAAAAATGCAGCATTTGAAGTGTTGTCAGCTGTTCCTTTAAGGAGATCGGGCACAGTGGTCAGTGCTCTCCTCTTAAAGGAATACTCTAATCTAAAAATGGTACGCTTTATACATTACTTACCCCATGTACGTAGTAGTGTGAGATTGGTACTGAAATGTTGACTTTGGTATCAATACCAGTACTAAAACAGTTCCAGAGCAAATTATGGACAACTCCAAAAGCCTCCATCCTACTCCAGCCCCCCTGGTTCACATCTTCCCTATTGTTAAGTGTGAGGTGCCCCATGAAGTTGTCCTCACATTGAACCATATAGTCTACGAAACGGATGTTTTTCCACATCTGCTACAGTGAGGGTCGATGGGAGGTCGGGGATTGAGAGGAAACCTGATGTTTACTTCTGGTACTGAAAATCTGGGAATGCTGACACCATGCCATTTTCAAATCTGGTTTTTCAGCACTTTTAAAGTATTGGTATACCACGCAACTCTGCCATGCAGTTTGTGATCTCATGTTGTCGGGCACAATGGAGATAATAAAGTTTCTGAAAGAACAGGCATCTATGGCGAGCAATGCTGAACAGCAGCAAATGATCTCAGAAAGTCCATGGATAAAAAAATCTCACGTTACTCACATCGCATAATCCACATGTCAAGTCATTTAGCTGTATCCTTCCAACATCCCAAATAGATTTCATTTAACTAAAATATTGTTTAACAAACTAGGTTACCTGTCAAAGTCAGGTAATAAAATCAATTTTAAAATATTCATATCTCTTAGGTTCATCATCAGAGTACCCGTCTTCAGTGTCCTTGTGTGCCTCAGCTGGTCTTGGCCGGCGCTTCAATCATAGGTCCCGTAAAGCTCACTTTCTGTCCACTTTATGACTACCACAATGGTAGTGGGGCTCCCTCTATGAAAACGTCATTCGTAGTCTTGTGAATATTTCCCGTCTCTCGGTGTTCCTACTTCACCTTTCCTCAATATCCTGGTCTGTCATGACTTGTCCTGGCCAGTGCTTCCTCTCTTGATCATGATCATGTAAAATTTGCTTCTCAGACTCTGTCATTTCGAGGCACCTCCCTCGCTTCCTGTCCCATTTATGACTATCACCCATGATAGTCCCCTTTACTCTCTGTGAAAACATCATTTGTATCATTGTGAATACTTGCCATCTTTGAGGGTGACTCTCAGCGTTCCTCCTTCACCTTTCCTCAGTATCCTGGTGTGTCTTGACATGTTTTGGCCAGCGCTTCCTCTCTCAATCTCGTTCCCGTAAAGCCTGCTTCTCAGACTCTGTCATTTCAAGGTGCCTCCCTCACGTCCTGGCTGTTTTATGACTACCAACCAATGGTAGTGGGGCTCCTGCTGTGAAAATGTCATTTGTAGTCTTGTGAATATTTTCCATCTTTGAGGGTGACTCTCCCATGTTCCTCTTTCACCTTTCTTCAATATCCTTGTGTGTCTCAACCTCTCTTGGCCATCACTTCCCTCTCCTGATCGCTTTCCCGTGAAGTCTGCTTCTCATTTCAAGATGCTTTGCTTGTCCCCTGTCTGCTTTTTAAGTGCCACTGATGGTAGATGAGACCCCTATTGCTCTCTGTGAAAACATCAGTCATATTATTTGCAAATACAGTATGTCCCGTGTTTGAAGGCGACTCTCGGTGCTCTGCCTACGTCTTTCCTTGGTATCGTTGAGTGTGTCAATCTCTTTTGCCTGGTGCTTTCTGTCTTGATCCCGTCTGAGGGACCAACCAAAGTGAAACTGACCAATTAGAACAAAGCCAAAACCAACCAATCGGATTCCTGAAAGGGACTGGACACAGACTGTACAGTCGTGTTTTATTATATAACAGATACAACACTTCTGGAAAACACTCTCATGAATGAAAGTTGTGCTCAAACCCAGTCCAGCATTTGAATTGTAGACTTGTCCCCCTCCATCTTTAGTCGTTACATTTATATTCATATCCACAACTGGAGCACCTCAGGTCTGTGAAGCTGCATGGGTGAATTGACCTGTCGCTTGCCAAATCATCTCAGATGTGCATGTTATATAACTCCTGTGTCCTAAACAATGGCAAAGGTGTGAGGCCTCCAAAATTGAGGCAAAAACACAGGCCAGCCCAAAACTAAGCCTCACCCCAGGGGAGCCTGACCCTGAAAATCTGGGAGGCATCAGACAATGAGAGCTTGCGTGATGCTAAGGAATGTCCTAAAATATAGAAATGTCTTATTATGGAGAGAAAACCGCAAAGAAAAAACTAAAAAAACAAAAACTCCAGATCCATGAAAAGGTTTATGGTGCAAAATAAAGCAAAAAAGCTCAGAAGAGCAAACAAAGAGGCAAAAGGAGTCACCAAAAAGGCAACCTGACATGGTGTAACATTTGAGGTGCCAACCTGGTCACATTGCCATTTAATAACTGGCAGTCAAAGTATAAAAAGATAGCTGCATGGGACACAAAGCAAAGCAGTTGTCTGCCCCTCTCATGTCTTGTCGGTGGTCCCGCTATTCTTCTCAGGTAATAAGACGACTTCCGTAGCTTAGCTCCCCGTTTACATTGGTTAAAAACCGGGGCGGGGGGTGGAGATGTCATGTCCTGACGATGACCCCATGCTGTTGAGGAAACAGAGTTAGCGCCCCCTCCTGGCTGCTGGTGGTATTGCTCAGGTTGTCTCAGCTTTCTGGGAGGTCCCCAAACATGCATGCGTGACAATGTTTATTTTACTAAAATTAAATAATAATTTGGGCTTAAACATATAATAAATAATTGAAATGACTACTTGTTATACAATGTGTAAAAAACAATAACACAAGTGCAAATAATCTGATCCCTTAAACCTTTGTTGATAAGATAATCCCGTGTTTACAGTTTGATCTTCAGGGGCTCTTTTATTTCAGATATTAACGGTTTCTTTCTAGTCGCTCTTTGCCACGTTTGACATTCTTCTGACCTGTTAGACGAGAGGAAAAAAAAAAAACCAAAGGTTCCCACTTTAATGATTAGCCAGTGAGAATTTCCTCCGCCCCGCGCTCAGAGCTATGCGGCAGGCCGGCCGTGCCCAGCGTGTAGCCAAAGGTCCCCTGACTGCTTTGTTTCCTTTACCTTTTGTCTTCTCAGTTCTTGTCTGAGCCGCCATGAAGAGAGGACACAAGTTTAAAGCAAAGCTGCAACGTGAAGATGAGTCCAGAATTGTGGACGTTCACGAGGAAGTCAGGGACCCCCTGTCGGGGCAGAATACCTCCAACAACGGGCAAAGGGGGGAGGCCGAGAAAAGCAGGCAGTCAGCAAAACAAGTTCACTTTGCCTTCCTGCCTGATAAGTATGAGCCTTTGGAAGAAGAAGATGAAGAAAAGGAAGCACGTAAAGCGGAGAAAAAACACAAGAAGAAGAAGAAATACAAAAAGTATCGGAAGGTAAACATTACTTTTTTTTTTATTTAGATTTTAAAGTACAATAGAAACACAATTTCATGAGATTATGTCTAACCATTCTGATGCCATAAAATGGAAACTAGCGTTACAATTATGAAAATATGGGCAGCGTAGTGTCGAACTATTCAGCCCTACCGTCCTTGGCTTGAATCTCAGCCTGGGAAAGTTTTGTGTGGAGTTACAGCAGCTCAGGTGCTCCAGATGTCACCCCACGTACCAAAGACCACTCTTGACCGACCCGCTAAGGTGAATGAGTATGGGTGATTGGGCGCACTTACTCGGGCACCACGTCCCCAGCTGGACAGGCTCTGCCCTGAGCAGACAGAATGCTGGGCGAGAGACTAAAATATTTAGCTCCACCTGTAGTGTTGTCATCATCCATTCTTTTTCTGAACAAGTGGATCAAGAAAGTGTTCATTTTGTTATACTGTACATGGACACGCGTATTCAGGCCTCTTTACTGGCAGCAGCTCCATCCTGGAGTGTTCTTGGGGATGACGTGACAAGCTTCACTCACCCAAATTTGAGGAATTTCTTTGCTGCAGATCCCCTCAAGATTTGCCAGGCTGGATGAAGACCACTGATGAACGGCTCTTGCCAGGTCTGAGTTCAAGTCTGGCCACTCAAGGACATTCCCGGCATTGTCCCTAAGCCACTCCTGTGTCGTCTTTGTTTTGTTGTGTTGGAAGTCTGAGGTCCACTACTTTGCACCGTTCAGCTTTCCCTCTGCCTTGTCTAGTCTCTCCCAGTCCCTGATGATGCCACCACCATGCTTCACCTTTGGATGTTACTGCACAGATGATGGGCATTGCCTGGCATATTGCATGGATTTGAAGCCAAACAGGTTTGGTCAGAGCAGAGAATCTTGGTTCTCACTGTCTTGAGAGTCCTTTAGGTGTCATTTCTGTACACTCCAAGCGGGCCTTCATGTGCCTTTTACTAAGGAGAGGTGTTCCGTCTGGCCACTCTGCCCTAAGGCCCAGACTGGTGGGGTGTTGCAGTAGTGGAAGCCCTTCTGGAAGTTTCTCCCATCTTCACACACATATTCTAACCTATAAGGCATTAAACGGTCTAGCCCCCGCCTATTTGAGTGTCTTGCTCCATCGTCACAATCCCCCTCATGTTCTTAGATCCGCAGATCAGCTGCTCCTAACCGTTCCCAAGGCACGTTTTAAAGCTCGTGGTGAAAGGCCTTTCTCCGTCTGTGCACCCAGGCTCTGGAACTCCCTGCCCTTAGTGGTTAGGCCTGCCGCTTCAGTCGTCACATTCAAATCTCGCCTAAAAACGCACTTCTTCACATTGGCTTTTAATTCTTAACCTGTTTCATTTTCCACTTGCCTTTTGCTGTTTTCTCTATTTTATTTGGTGCCCTGACCTGTTTTTAGTATCTCTGTTTTAATTCTCTCTTAATGTTTGTTTTTAATATTTTGCTTTTAGTCCTGCTTGTTGTAACTGTACAGCGCTTTGGTCAGTTGTAATGCTGTGTTTTTAAGCGCTCAACAAATAAATATGGTATGGTATGGTATGGTATTCTCCGAGTTCTTGGTCTCCTCCCTTCCATGGGTCCTTCTTCCATGATTGAAAGTCAGGCTGGGTGGTCAGCTCTGGGAACATTAGTGGAAGAGATCTGGAACAACTACGAAAGAGTTATGGAGGCCTCTGTGCTCTTGGAAAACTTCAATGCCGCAGAACGTTTTAGTAGCCTTCCCCACATTGTTAGCTTTGTAAAATGGCAGAAGTCTACTGACTGTGATCAAAACACTTTGCTCTGCAGAGATTATTTTTTGTGCTTTTCTCCTTTATTTGTGCTCCAAATGCAGCCCAATTGGGGATAAAGAATATACATTATTTTTTTTTAACTAGCATAGCATAGCATAGGTACGATGGCATGTCCGTCTGTTTTGATCATCCATCCATCCATTTTCTAACCCACTGAATCCGAACACAGGGTCACGGGGGTCTGCTGGAGCCAATCCCAGCCAACACAGGGCACAAGGCAGGAACCAATCCTGGGCAGGGTGCCAACCCACCGCAGGACACACACAAACACACCAAGCACACACTAGGGCCAATTTAGAATCGCCAATCCACCTAACCTGCATGTCTTTGGATTGTGGGAGGAAACCCACGCAGACACGGGGAGAACATGCAAACTCCACGCAGGGAGGACCCGGGTCTCCTAACTGCTGTCATGGAATTATGAATCTCTGCTCACCAAAAAAGGCCTTATGTCCGTCTTTCTTTGTGCTTCCTGTTGCTTTTCTTCGTTACATATTCTGGCCCTGGTATGGACACCACATGATGTGATGCCCACACGTATGCCGCATGATTTACTGCCTTATGTCGTCCTCTTGGTGACCCCCTAATGACATTACACCAGGTCACCGACACCAGGAGGACGGATGTTTTATTGCTTTGTATATTGTGCTGGCTCTGCTACCCATCTAGGACAGGTTGAAACTGAAGTAATCAACAAAGACCTCCGCGTTAACGTTTGCATTGCACCCTGTAAATGGATTTGTTAAAGCAACGCTAATGTTTGTGATGTGTCATCTGTTGGAATGACAAACGCACTTCCTTTTATTGGAATGACATGCAATGCGTTTTACTACTACAAATGTTTGAGCTATACCATCTGTTGGAGTGACAAATGCAATGCATTTTAGTACTCCAAATGTGTTGATGCACCATCTGTTGGAATGGCAAATGTAGTGCATTTTATTGCTACAAATGTTTGTGCAACACCATCTGTTGGAGTGACAAATGCAATGCAATTTATTACTACAGATGTTTGTGATGTGCCATCTGTTGGAATGGAAAATGCATTTTATTACTACAAATGTTTATGATGTGCCATCTTTTGGGATGACAGAAACACAGCAACCAGGTGGACACACAGACAGACACTCCGACACTTATCCTTTTATTAAGGTGGATAAAGACCTGAATCAACAGGTACAGGGACAGATGCCAGCTGCCCTGGGATTTCAGGTGGGAGTTCAGGCAAAAGCATCCCTTGAATTGCTCAAAGATTGTAAATATAATGGGAGGACAGCGGGGAGTGCACCGTAAAAGAGCGCACATTCCTCAAACGTGTAACTGCTGAGGCTGATGTTGAGGTCAGTGCAGGGATTTTGTTTGGTTAACCGGGCAGAGACACCTGGGGCCGCCAGAGGGAATGCTGGGTAGACAACCCCATGGAGTTTTGAATGCCTCACCCAGAGATTCTTCACTGGAGACCCAGAAGTGGCCTTGGAAGTGGTGCTGGGACTTGGGTATAAAAGAGCCCAGTGGCCACTGCTTCAGTGGACTTGGAATTGGGTGGAGTGTGGATGAAGGAGAAGACACGAGGTTACGAGAAGGGAGAAAGGTGGAAGGTGTCGACATTGGGAGGTGTGAAGGGTCTTTTCATGTTTGCCTTGCTACCTCATCTGCTGTGTTTTACCTCCTGTAACTTTCCTTATTCAATTGTAATAAAACCTTGCAAGCTCTGCCAGGCATTTTTGGGGCTTGTGGGCGACACCCCGAAAGCACCCCGAAAGAAGGCCACAATTTACAGAGATAATATGAGATTCTTTTATTTCATTCCACGTAATGAAATAGTGACCTACAAATGAGAGACTTGTTTGTTTGGGAGACTCTCCATGTTGTGCAATGTCTCCATTCCTGACCAGCACCGCATTCAGCAAGCTATTCAACTTGACCCCATTCTGGAAAACATTTTCTATTGTTTGCGAGGCCTGTATTAAAACAAAAAAAAAACACAAAAACCTCCTGGCAGCATTAAAAGAAGTCACAATAGAATTCAAATAAACACTAAAGAAAGCAAACTTTCCTAACCAAGCCCTGCTGTCTGCAGCCCCCCCAAGACAGGAATGGGCTTTGGAGCCATGACAGGAAAAAGCAAAAAATGTCAGGCCTCATGTGTATGCTGGGCTCTGTTTAACGCCTCCTTCTTTAGCTCTTAGTGAGGCAATCAAAAGGAAATCTGATCAAATGTCACTTGTCTGAGTGCCGGTGGGTGAACGATGGACCGAGACTGAGCAGAGCGTTTCAATATGGTTGATAATTAACAAGCCAGCTTTCTCACTTGAAACTGATTGTATGCACTTTAAACCTGCCCTGTGCCGTCCCGTCTGGTTTCTCACATTCTTCTTGCATGCAGCCTGCTATAAAACTTGAGTTTATCAGTGACCAGGGTACAAGCTGCCCTATCTGATAGGGAGTGCCATGACGAGGTGTTACTGCTGTCCGTGCTCAGGTTTGTTGAAGGAAGAGATAATAATAATAATAGTTCTTTACATTTATATAAATCTATTTCTCACTACTCAAAATGTTTTACATAGAGAGTGGGGAACCATGCCAGCTACCTCCAATGTGCATCTTCCACTTGGCAACCATATTGTGCCAGTGTGCCCACCACACAATAGCCATTAGGTGGTGAAGGAGAGAGAGAGCCAATTAGGCACAGGGGCCCAGAACGACTAGGCCACGGTGGGCAATTGAGCCTGGACAAGTATGGAAGACAACAGCAGCCACAACATGTAGCACATTTTCATACAAACAGTGGAGCTTTACAAGTTCTCAAAATCGCAATTACATGCAAAAAAAAAAATTAGAAAAGAAATATAATGCACAAATAGTATACAAAAAAATAATGTACACTTACATTGCACTTTGAGATTTACTGCTAATAAAAAATGCCCTATAAATAAAATGCATTATTATTATTATTATTATTATTATTATTACATAAACAATTAAGAGAAATAGAGTCCTCACATATAGAATAGCAGGCCGGTGATAAGGTCAGTTGGTCAGGGTGGGCAGAAGAAAATAAAACAATAAAGAGAGAGATGGAGAAATAAAAAACAAAATCGGTAAGGGTTCAAAACCAAAAGACCACCCAGCCCCCAAACCACACATTTTACTTCACGTAAATGTTTCTGAGTATTTGAAGCAGTGGTTCGTGTTCGTCACATTTTCTCACTCACTCGTATGTGACACTCGGTAACAACTCCATCTCCTCATCCGTCCAAATAAGATCAGCGGTGTTTTGGTTTTTCACGTTTGCTGTTCTCGATGTGTCTGTCCAGCAGGGGGCGCTAGCTCCTTGGTTGGAATAATCCATCCATCCATTATCCAACCCGCTGTATCCTAACTACAGGGTCACGGGAGTCTGCTGGAGCCAATGCCAGCCAACACAGGGCGCAAGGCAGGAAACAAAGCTCGGGCAGGGTGCCAGCCCACCGCAGGGCACACACACACACACCGAGCACACACTAGGGACAATTTAGGATCACCAGTGCCCCTAACCTGCATGTCTTTGGACTATGGAAGGAAACCCATGCAGACACGGGGAGATCTGGGAGGATCTGGGACGCGAACCCGGGTCTCCTAACTGCGAAGCAGCAGTGCTACCCACTGCGCCACCATGCTGCCCTGATTGGAATAAGTTCTTCTCAATTGCAGCGTTTTAAGTAACCTGAGCCTGAATTGTGTGGTGGGCAACCGGATCCCATACTTATGTTCCGGGAAAGCAGACATGGACTCCTCAGTACCTCCCCCGGGTCTCTTGGTGGCTGCCTCCCTGCCTGACGATGGTTCCTCAGTTTCCCGCAGGGTTCCATGGGAGATGGAGTTCTCCACAACCCTGTGGGGATCTGGGGTGGCTGCCAGGGGGTGCTGCATGGATCCCGGAGCCAGCCTGGACAACTCAACAGCCCCACTCAGAAGTGCAATTCCCGGGTGGGCTATTAAAAGGGCCGGCAACCACCACTCAGAGGACGAGGTTGCCTGGGCGGAGTGGTGGTGCCAAACGGGAGTGTTGTGATTTGTATTGTGCTTAGTACTTGGCACCGTGTTGTGGCTGGGGGGGTTCACGGGGAAGACATGCCCTCCAACTGAAAAAAGAAATAAAAGTGCCGGGTCGGGCACTATATAGCATCCAATTCGCAATAGATATAATATTAAAGAGGCGATACCCCTCCCTTAGTGATATGGCGGTAAGAAATCACATAAGACTTTGCTTTCTTTAATGACGGTTTACGTGGCATAACAGATGAGGAAGCCAATGACAAGCCCATGCGAGTGTCTGCCATTTTCGTCGCTGCGCTGAAAGGATCTCCAGGATCGGGTGACATAATCTTCCATCCTTCCATCGGCTTCGAGGTGTTTGGCTGCCGCTGTCCAAGTCGTTTATTCTGTTTTCTCCACGTGAAGGCCCTCACTTTGGTAAATCGCGCCATTCCAAACAAGGCAAAGAGAGGCCATGCTGACTCTTAACACACAGAAATATTGCACGCTGCCCATTTGTCTCTGTCTATCTTGTCCTATGCTTGGCCTTGCAGTTCTAAATGCTGAGCCCCTTTGTACCAAATCTGGCTGAGCTGTGCGTGTAGAAAGGAAAGAAAAGCAGATTTAAAATGTCCACACAGAGCACAGCGACGGTTGTACGCGCTGTACTGAGATTTGACAAACGGTCAGCAGACGAAAGCGTTAATGATAAAAACACGTTTCCCTTTTGTTTTTCACAGAATGTTGGCAAAGCTTTGAGGTTTGGGTGGCGCTGCCTTGTGTTGGGACTTCAAGGCTTCACTGCTGGCTACTCGGCCCCCTTCACTTCGACTTCTACTTTGATACCCGAGAAACGTTGAACGAGCAACAGCTGCCTTCCGCCTGTCTGGAGTGGCAATTTGACGAACTGTGGATGGAAATACGAAAACTAAAAACCTTTAACTGACAATCTTGTTAGCGGCGTTGTTGACCTCTTCTGGTTTAACAGAACACTCGGGGTTCAGGAGGTTTGTGAAGAAGTAAAGAGCGATGATGAGCAAAGATGGTGAAGAGTTAAAGAAAGTGAAGGAGGAGGGCAAAGTTGGGCAACTGGAAGATGTAAGGACTGCACGGAGAGCCACACATGAAGAACGTCCAACTTGATGCTTCAAATTTGCACCAAACCAGGGCTTCTCCAGAGACCACCTGTCCGTTTTCATGGAGTATCTCGAGACTAATATCTGCTGGATATAGCGCCTTTAAATCTCATCAGCTGCTTCTCCTGGTGAGGGCCACGGTGGCAGCAATGCCCAGGCAGGTCTGCCCCGATTTCCCCGTGCCCATTAAAGATTCCATCTCTTCCTGGGGAATCCCCCAGGCATTCCTAAGCCAGCCAGGAGATATAATCCCTTCAGTTTTGTCCTGGGTGTGCCAAAGGGTCTCCACCCAGTGGGGCATGCATGGAGCAGCACTACGGGGAGCCATGCCCAGACCACCTCGACTGACTCGTCTCAGTCCGGAGGAGCAGCGACTCAACTCTGAGGATCTGCCAGTCAGGAAGCATCAGCCGCCCAGCCACGCTGTAAAGAAACCTCATGTCTACCGCTTGTCCTGGCGATCAGTTTAGAGTCCTCCGTTTTACCGGCTTGTGTTTGGGACAGCCCAGGCAGACTCTGGGAGATCATGGAAACACCACACAGACTAGAGCCGGGTGCGAGACTCAAACCCTGGAAGCTGAATCCATAGGGCAGCGGCACTAACCACTGTGCCACCTTGCTACTCCTATCACTGTGTTGTGAGATGGGATTACGTCATGATGTTCTGGATGTGAATGCCCACTTGCTGCCGTTATGTTAAGACGATTAGTTTGAAATTTTGGTCAATAATGAAATCTCCCCAGTTATGAAATTTCAAAAGTAGAAAAGTGTAAGAGGAAATCCGTCCTTCATTTAAACCTGCATGATCCTGAAGCGGGGAGCCGGAGCCTCTCCCAGCTCACAGGGTTCAAGGCAGAAAAAAATCTTTGGATGAGGTGCCAGTCCATTGCAGGGTGAACACACACACACACACACACACACACACACATCGGGGGCCAATTTAGCATCGCCAGTCCCCCTCGCCTGCATGTCTTTGGACTGTTGGAGGATCACGGAGGACACCCACATGGACACGCAGGGAGGACCCAGGATGTGAACCCAAGTCTTCTTGCTGTGAGACTGCAGCTCTGCCATAAGGACACCCAAGAGGAACCCCACACTCCCTGGACTAAGTTTAATCAAAGCAGACTTGCTGCTCTCCATGACATAAAATTCAGACGTTAAATAAGAGCATCCCCTGTGTGTGTGTGTGTGTGTGTGTGTTTGTATTGGGCACCTCGCTTTATCAAATCAAATTGTGAAATGCGTGCATTGATTATTTTAAGTCCTTCTAGAGCAGGGGTGTCGAACTCCAGTCCTGGTGGGCCGCAGTGCCTGCAGGTTTTCATTCTAACCCTTCTCCTAATCAGTGACCAGTTGTCACTGCTAATTAACTCCTTTTCCCTTCATTTTAATGGCCCTGTTTTTAAGGATTCAGTCCTCCGAATTGATTCTTTTCTTCATTAAACGACAGCCAAACAGAACTGAGACGTGAGACGAGCCGACAAATGACCAGCTAAATTGGGGCTTCAAACTCCAACCAGTTTCTTGCTGTTGCTTAAACTCGTTATTTAATTCCACGGCTCGTTGCTGCTCTCATTCTGCCGCAGCACACATTTCCAAAACTGTTGTGTTTCTGTTTTTTGTAAGAACACCGTCAAGATGGTTTGGTGACCTGAGAGATCAGCCTTACTGAGACCTTCACCTTTCTTTATTTTCAGATATTGTGTGAGGTGAGCTGGTCATATGTCAGCTTGTTTTGTGTCTTATTATTGTTTGGCTGCTAATTATGGAAAAAGAAACAAGTAAGGGGCCTGAGTCACATTAATTAACACTAAAGAAAAGAAGTTAAGTCGCAGCAAAAACTGGTCACTAATGAAGAAGAAGGTTAGAATGAAAACCTGCAGCCACTGCGGCCCTCGAGGACCGGAGTTCGACACGCTTGTTCTAGAGAGTTGCATGCCGCGCTGACTCCATGAGTAAATTTCACTTCAGAGTTTATGAAGGCGCACTCTTCGTTATCGTCCCGAATTTATCGTTGAGACGTGACAGCACACGTCTGCAGGGTCAGAACGGGTAAAAACGCTTCACGGTACAACATTTGTGAAGGTCCAGCACTGGCGAGAAGGACAGCGGGACAGAAAGATCCAGCAGTGAACCGCAGGGCAGCTCAACAAGCCCTTTGACGAAGAGGATACGGACTCGAGGCGGAGGGTCGCACGTCTGCAAGTCACGCCATTCCATTTCAGGGTAATACTAATCATGGATTTAGAAATGCCTGACTTTATGGATCTTTTACAATTTTTTTTTTCTGTAACTGAAATGTGAAATAAAATGAAGGGTTTCTTTCTCACTTGGACTGCTGCTGTCTTGATTGGGTTAAAGCATTTTGTGCCCTACTTGAAAAATGAAAGGTGACGGCACTTGAGCACGTAAGAAAGAAACGTGTCGGCGACTGCGCTGGTGAGACCCTCCACCCTGGGCGGGGGATTGATTGGTCTGCCTCCCCAGCATGCGAGGGTCCGACGTCTCTATCTGCCCCCCGATAGGTGCTGACGTACAAATCGGATTGTGGTTGTGCAGAAAAACGGCCAGAAAGGCACCTGTGGGCTGATAAAGAATTGACCACCTGGGTCGTGGCAGGCCTCACTATACTTCTGATGGCTTACCATAATGAATGAATTATATTTAATAGATCTTACAGTTTCTAGAATGAAGGGATGAAGGAGTGAAATGTTTAGCGTACAGTTCCCATAATAAATGAATAAATGTGTGAGTAAGTGAGTGTGTGAAGAAGGATGGCTTGTGTTTCCTTCAACTGCCTGAATGAACAGATGAACAGATTGTCCTACAGTTTCCAAAATGAACGAACGAATGAATGAATGAATGAATGAATGGTGATTTCAACTTCCAACAGTTTCCAAAATCACTTACATTTATGACCGAGTGATGGATGGTCACTATTTTCTTACAACTGCCTGAGTAAATGCACTTCCCACAATTCCCAAAATGAATGAATGAGGAAACTGGATGATGTTTAGCATTTAGTGAAGTTCCCAAAACGAATGGATGTTGATTTACAATTTCTAACCATTTGCAAAATAGATAAATGAGTGAATGAGGGGTGGTTACTGTTTCCTAACATCTGCCTGAATGGAAGAATGCTGATCACCAACAATTCCCAAAACCAATGAATGATGATGATGATGATGATCGTGTCCGTCGGTTTCTGCCTTCTGCGTGTCAGATCTCCTGCCGTGAAAGTGACATTTTGTGTTCGGCGAGGGTGTGTTGCACTAAAATGGCCAGCAGTGTGGATGAGTCACCTGAGCTACTGCCATATCTGCATATTTTAACTGTATATTATCCATCCATCTATTATCCAACCTGCTATATTCTAACTGCAGGGTCATGGGGGTCTGCTGGAGCCAATCCCAGCCATCACAGGGCGCAAGGCCAGAAACAAACCCCGGGCAGGGCGCCAACCCACTGCAGGGCACACACACACACAACCAAGCACACACTAGGGACAAGTTTGAATCGCCAATGCACCAAACCTGCATGTCTTTGGACAGTGGGAGGAAATCTACGCAGACACAGGGAGAACATGCAGTCTCCATGCAGGGAGGATCTGGGACGCGAACCCGGGTCTCCTAACTGCGAAGCAGCAGTGCTACCCACTGCGCCACCATGCTGCCCTGGTTGGAATAAGTTCTTTTCAATTGCGGCATTTTAAGTAACCTGAGCCTGAATAGTGTGGTGGGCAACCAGGTCCCATACTTATGTTCCGGGAAAGCAGACATGGACTCAAAGCATTTGTGAAGCACAACACGCACAACCTTCAGGCGGATGGGCTACAACAGCAGAAGACCCCACCGGGTACCACTCATCTCCACTACAAATAGGAAAAAGAGGCTACAATTTGCACGAGCTCACCAAAATTGGACAGTTGAAGACTGGAATAAATGTTGCCTGGTCTGATGAGTCTCGATTTCTGTTGAGACATTCAAATGGTAGAGTCAGAATTTGGCGTAAACAGAATGAGAACATGGATCCATCATGCCTTGTTACCACTGTGCAGGCTGGTGGTGGTGGTGGTGTAATGGTGTGGGGGATGTTTTCTTGGCACACTTTAGGCCCCTTAGTGCCAATTGGGCATCGTTTAAATGCCACGGGCTACCTGAGCATTGTTTCTGACCATGTCCATCCCTTCATGACCACCATGTACCCATCCTCTGATGGCTACTTCCAGCAGTATAATGCACCATGTCACAAAGCTCGAATCATTTCAAATTGGTTTCTTGAACATGCCAATGAGTTCACTGTACTAAAATGGCCCCCACAGTCACCAGATCTCAACCCAATAGAGCATCTTTGGGATGTGGTGGAACGGGAGCTTCGTGCCCTGGATGTGCATCCCACAAATCTCCATCAACTGCAAGATGCTATCCTATCAATATGGGCCAACATTTGTAAAGAATGCTTTCAGCACCTTGTTGAATCAATGCCACGTAGAATTAAGACAGTTCTGAAGGCGAAAGGGGGTCAAACACCGGATTAGTATGGTGGTCCTAATAATCCTTTAGGTGAGTGTAGATATATATTATTTTTTTTTAACAAACATTTAATGTTTTAAATACAGCATCATTTTGACTCTATGGCAATAAAATAATTATCCATAAATATAGTTGCAGTATCAGTATGTACATGCAGTTATCTGTTTAAAATTTGTTTTATTATAAAAGTATACATAATTTAACAGTTTGATAGCAATTTCTTTACTGTTTGTGTTTGGAATAGCTAACAATAGACAAAAGGTTACAATAATGGTGACTTAATGGTTTATACGCGCACAAGATGTGACAATCGTGTTAGAATTTTTAGTTAAAAGGAGGGGATTCTCATCAGCGGACGGTGCCATCCTGCCGGCGGGTGGTGCGCTGCCCAGTTCCCCGCAGGGTCTTCTTCGGCTTGCTAGTCGGATCATCGCGGACTCCTTAGATAACCCGATCCGAGTTGCTGCGCTGTGTCGTGTGAATGGCGCAGATTAAATGTCCCCTGGCTGGTTTGGAAAGTCCCCGCGAGCGACTGGAGCCTGCTAGCAGATGTCAGTGAAGTTTGTCTTTCTCTCGTTGGGCGTCACGAATGCCTTCGGTGGACGCGGTTTAAACCGACAAGCAGAGCAGCCGCACGTGTGAACGAGTTCCGCTGTTACCGGTGGAACTCTTCGCAGTCGATTTGTGTTTTTCCCGGCCGAGATCGGCGGCAGGCGAGTCACGTGACCACGCCTCTCTCTCTCTCTCTCACCAGCGGTCAAGTTCAGCTGAGTCGGAGGCCCGCTCGAGGTGCCAGCGCAGTCTTTAAACGACAAAGTGCAGGACGAGGACCATGCTGCGACACCTGTTTGATTCGGGCGCACTCGGCGGTAAGAACGTGTTCTTCGCGATTGGCGTCGGCGTTGGAGTCATTGGAGTGGGCGTCCTGCTCAACAGGCTCGTCGGCAGAAAGAGGAGCAGAGTTGTCCAAGTTGGCACCGTGTCCCAGCTCCTTGTGTACCCGGTGAAGTCATGCAAGGGGATCTCAGTGCCTAAAGCCGCGTGCCTGGAGATGGGACTGAAATACGGGGAGATGAGGGACAGGTAAGTGCAGGGCGCCGGGTCTGCAGGTGAGCGGAGGCTCCTCGGCTCGACAAGTTGACGGCTCTCCGGGGTTCGCTCGTTTGTTTATGCAGTGACGCGTTGTAACGGATTTAGACGATTTGCATGATGTGAAATGATCTTGTTTCTATTATTAGCATTGTGACAAGTAATTTTTTAAATGATTTGTCGCGTCCTTAAAGAAAATAAAGGCAGGGAAATTGCCATGTGGTTCATTTTCTGGTTTTTTTGGCTGTCATCCATTACCACCATAATTTAAAAAAACAAGTTGAACAGAGAAGACCCAGCGCTCTTCCTAACTGCAAATAAAAATTAACTTTTGTCGGCGTGTTTTTGTAGCCACGTTATTAATACAAAACAGTCATTCGATGGCACAGCAGACCGTGACCGCAGGTCCAGGCTGTTAACCAGTGTGCCACCATGCCAACCTTTCCAAAAACGTTCATTTTTTTCTCTGCCATTACACTCGCCCTGTTTTATTTTAAACTTCTACTTTCTGAAACCATCCTTGCCAGGGTGCCAAAGCCTAACACGGGGGCGCCAGTGCATTGTAGGGCATATCTGGGCACACATACATTGAGTCACGGGCCAGTAAACCTGACGTGTGCTTACAGAAGGCACACAAGGAGAATTGAACCGGTGGGCTGAGTCTGCAGTGCTATTCGCTGTGCCACTCCTCACATATTCCTCTTTTTTTGTTTTCAGTTACTAGTGTTGATAAAGGGCAGCACGGTGGCACAGTGGTAACGCCATTGCCTTGCAGTAAGGAGACCGGGGTTCGTGTTCCTTGTGCCCCATGTGGCGTTTGCATGTTCTCCCCGTGTCCCTGTTGTGTTCCAATTTCCTCCCACAGTCCAAAGACGGCAGGCTGGGTGGGTGGATTGGCGACGCTAAATTGGCGGGGATGGAACTATCGTGGGCGGGGCTCGGGTGATGAATTGTGCTGATTGGTTGACCACAAGCACTGACACCATCTCTTTTTCAATCTGAATTTTATGACAGTATTAAAGAATGTACAATTAATGAATAACGTTACTTTTTTTTTTTTTGCGTGTTCTTGAATGCCTGTCCTGCAATGTAAAAGCTGTCTTCTCTTTCGCTCTGCGGCTTTCTTTGGGTTTTGTTAAATCAATTCTCTAAAAACAGTAATAAACACATTTGCGATATCATGCAGCACAGTCATTAACCACACCTCGTTGTCCATTGTCCTGAAATGACGTCAACACTTTAACCTTTGACCTTTGCACATCATATTTCTGTGGTGGGCATTCAGCATAAGAAAGTGGACCAGGGACCACAAGGGACCACAAGGGACCATGGCCTGCATGGTTGGTATAGACACATTACATGGCCAAACAAGCAGTAAGTGGACCCCCACCCCAAATTTCATTATTAAGAGGTACATCGAATCCGCACACAGCCACGCAGTCCCCTCTGGCAAACATTGGCTGCTACTGAAGTGACTTTAAACATGGCACTGTCACACAGTATATGTCACCGGTTACCACAAGTTGGAAGCATTGAGGAGCAACAGCAGCACAGCGACAAAGCGTCAGACCAACTAAAACTCACAGAGAGGGGCCGCCGAGTGCTGAAGTGTGTAAAAGTGTGGCCTATTCTCTGTGGCCTTACTCACAACGGTGGTCCATACTGCCTCTGGGAGGGACGTTGGCACCAGAAATGTGCGTCGGGAGCTTCACTCGGCGGGTTTCCATGGCCGAGCCTATTGCACTACGTGTAATGCCAAGGCTTGGCTGGAGTGGAGTAAAGAACAGCAGCCGCCATTGGAGTGTGGAGCAGTGCCAACATCTTCTCTGGAGAGAGGAGTCGCACTTCACCATTTGGAAGGCCCATTGTGGGGTTGGCAGATGCCAGGGGATCGTTACCTTCTGCACTGTGTAGTACCTGCTGTATGGTTTGGTAGAGGAGGGAGGATGGCAGGGTTTGGCATGTTTGGCATTGTTTCCTGTCAATGCTACAGCAGACAGAAACGTTTTAGACCATTGTGTGCCTCAGTAGGTTGAAGGCCCGTTCCTGCTCCTGCGGTGCATAAAGACATGGAGGAGCTCGAGTGGCCTGCACAGAGCCCAGAACTGGAACGCTGGTAGCAAACCAACATCGGTTCCTAAACCTCACAAATGGGCACACACTCCCACAGGCACACCCCAGGATCTTGTGGAGATCAGTTATGAGGAGCCCAGCTCCGTGTATTTATTCCCACGGTTTAGGAAGTCCGATGTGCTCATGTAGATGGGATGGTCGGGTGTTGGCCATTGAAATACCTGGAACTGAAACGCTGACAAGTTGGCTTTATTTTACTGAAGATGTGTAAAGTATGGGTGGGCCGGTGGCACAGTGGTTAGCACATCCACTTCACGATCCAGCATAGAGGGTCCGAATCCTGCGTTCAGCTGTTATCTGAGCGATGTGAGCATGTGGGCTTTCCTCCCAGATTCCCATAGATGGTCCAGTTTCAATTCGCTGGTGATTCCCTCTGTGTATGTGTGTGTGTGGACGTTGCAGTGAGCTGGTACCTCGTGTTGGGTCGGTTCCTCTCTGGGCACACCTGAATTGGATTAAGCAGGTTTATGATTTTATGTCCCTGGGTGGTCTGGTTTACCCACACTGTCCAAAGTGCACTGGCCCCTGGTCCAGGGATTGTTCCTGTCTTATGCCTGCTGCTTTCTGCCAGCTCCCCCGTGACCCTGCTCTGGATAGGCGAGTTTACAAGATGGATTGCATTTCATGTAAAAACGTAGTCGCCGTAGCCAAAGTGTGGCCTTACAAGTTTAAAGAGCTCGAGGAGAGCACTTCCCTCCATTGTGTAAGTTCCGTAGTCATTGATAAAATTCACATTTGGGTCTTTGAATCAACAAGATGCTTTTTTTTATGACTCCTCCAAAAAAAAAAAAACCAAAGAGACATTCTAGAAAGTAAAAAAAAGGCCGTCTGCCCGCAGGACACGTCTGCAGTGGTTCAACGAAACTGAAGACGAGCCGCCGTATCCGAACAAAGGGAACATTGAACTGAGCCTGCTGGCAAGCCCAAGGGATGTCTGAAAATGGAACGTTAAAATATAAAGGCATTGTGTGTCGAAAAGTTGGCAAAACGTAAACAGGTCTGTGCCATTTGCAGACCCCCTTGTTCACATTTTGTTACGCTGCAGCCTTATGCTAATACCCTTTAAATGACCCCCCCCCCCCATCAAATGACACTCAATGAAACCCTAAAATGAAAACAGGATTTTACAAACATTTTTAAATTTATCACAAATTCAAAGCTGAAATATCCCACCGACACGAGTGTTGAGACCCTGTGCTTTGTTTCAGGTGCATCTCATCCTATTGGTCGCCGCCAAGATGGCTGATGCCCACCTGTGTTCAGTTCACTTGCTGGGACTTATTAGGAAAGGCGCACAGAGATGAGGATAAACCCCAAGCCGTGATGGTGATGGGACTGCCTGCAGAGCCTGGAGACACAGATCTGGGGAGGGTTTACATCTTTGAGGGGTCCCAACCGCACAGTGGGCTCCATGATTCTGACTTGGAAGATGTTTGGGACAAACACAACTCTCCAAACTGAGCGACCGTAAGAGAAGGGCCCTGGTGGGAGAGGCCCAGATCCTCCTCTCATCCCACTTGGGACCACCCTGGTCACTCTTGATGTGGGTGGTCTGAGTATCTCTTTCAGGATTGCTCCATGCCTGGAACCCACTGGTTTTAGAATTGGAAACGTGTTACGGGAAAAATCTGAGTCCAGAAGGTAGGTGGATGGATGGCTGGACATTCATCACTGGGTCACCCGTGTAGTGATGTTTCTCAAAGGGGGGCACATTTCAAAGCCCAAAGCATTGATCCCAACAGTCGTCCCTTTGGATGTTGGTTCTTAATATTATTTTTAGTTTGCTCTGATGAACTGGCACCTCATCCAAGGCACTGCACCCAGCGCTTCAGAGATGGACGCCAGTCCCTGGCACCCTACACCAGATTATTCAGCTTTCAACAACCTGCCCAGCAATTCAGTGCAAGTTTGATGGTTGGTTTCTTTGCATTCTCTTGGTCTCCCCTAATAATAAATTCACCTTTTGTTTTTCATGACAGGCAGTGGCTTGTAATCCATGAAGATGGTCATATGGTCACCGCAAGACAAATTCCTCAGCTAGTGCTGGTCTCCGTGTCTGCTGATGATACCTGTTTGTGCCTTAATGCCCAGGGCATGGAGGAACTCCGAGTTCCATTTATACTTTCTTCTTCCCTCCCGGTGAAAACCTGCAGGTATTTCTCCTTTTTCTTATATTTACAGAATAATTGAGTGTGTTGTGACAGATCGGGGGAGTTATTGTCCCCTTGAACCCGTATGTCAGACACCAGGTAAAAGTCCAAGAAATAAACTTAATATTTCTATAATGTGCACAAAGCACCTCCACCTCCACTATACACAATAAACAATCAATAATCAAATACAATAAACAATAAATCCTCCTCTCCTCCTATCAGCTCCATCACACTCCCACCCAACTCCGGCTCAGTCTGCTGGGGTTTCCCATCGTCCTTTTATATTCCGTGACCCGGAAGTGCTTCTGTCCCTCAGTCCATGTGATTTCATAGCACCTCCGGGTCAGATTAAAACTCCTTCTTTTCTTCAGCCCGGAAGTACTTCATTACTTCGTAACTCCCTGTTCCTCCCTGCTGTGTCCCCTGGTGGCTCCCGTTGTATCCAGCAGGGCTGTGAAGTAAAACTCCAATGTCCATGATGCCCTGCTGGAATTCGGGGACCCTCCATGTTGCAGGGAGGACTCCACCTAGTGGTGTGGGGGTATTGGCCGGGATAAACTGCCGGCCATATACCACAGTGTGAAGGGGTCATTCATACACTAATCCACGACGACACTCTTTGTTATTTACAGACCCCTTCACTTCCTGCACACTCTATTGTGTCGTAGATTTAATGGATAAATCTGCCATTTTTGCCAATTAGTCAACACTCAATATCCCAAAATGACAAAGTGAAAACGTGACCAGAAGGACTGGCGGATTTATTAAAACTTAATTAAAAATGGAGTGGTGGCTCTGAGGATAGGGATCTGCACTGGCAATCAGAAGGTTGCCAGTTCGAATCCCGTAAATGCCAATAGGGACTCTGCTCTGTTGGGCCCTTGAGCGAGGCCCTTAACCTGCAATTGCTGAGCGCTTTGTGTAGTGAGAAAAGCGCTATATAAATACAAAGTATTATTATTATTAAAACTCCTCTCCTTAGAAGCATTTGATGTGGCACTTCAGACGGTGGTCCAGGGCCCCCTGTTTTGCTTTAGTTCTCCTTAAGATGCGCACAGAACTTGACTGGAGTCCACCGGACACTAACTGACTTGATTATACGTCATGCAGAAAGGCACAAGTGGACCTGTGTGCGGATGGTGCCACAATTCACACTGAGAGTCAGGACAACAACCAAGCCATGAAGTGCAAGGGAACTCTCAAAGTGTGGTGAGGCACAGATCAGGGCGAGGGGACCAAACCACTTCTAAAGCTTTGAGTGTTCCCAAGAGCACAGGGGCCTCATGAACTGTGAAATGGAGGAAGAAGTTTGGAACCACCAGGACTCTTCAGGCAGTTGGCTGTCTGAACAGACTAAGTCTAAAACAGCTTGGGGTCAGGGAGGTGACCAAGAACCCAATAATCCCTCAACAGGTCCTCGGCTGAGATGGGAAAACCTGTTGGAAAGGCGACCATCTCAGCAGCACTCCCATCAATCAGACATTTATGGTAGAGTCTCTAGATGGTGGCCATTGTTGGGTTAAATGTAGATGGCAGGTTAAAGTTCTTGAAGATCATGAAGACCAAAATTCAGTGGTTCGATGAGGCAAACATTAAACTGCAAGCACTCTGCCTGCTGTAGACCAGGTGCTGCTCATCACCTGCCGAATACCATCCCTATGGAGAAGGATGGAGGTGTGTGGACAGGTAGACGGGTCCAAATGGACAGAAGGATGAATGCAGCTAGATACAGAGAGGTCCTGGAAGAGAACCTGCTGCACAGGGCCAGGTGCCTCAGACTGGGGCGATGGTTTACCTTTCAGCATACAGCCAAGAGAACGCTGGAGTGGCTTTGGGACAATCCTGGCGGGTGTCCTTGATTTGCCCGGACTGAAACCCCTCAGAACGTGTGTGGAGACACCTGAAGATGGCCGTTTTTACAGACGCTTCCCCAACCAATCGAATGGAGCTTGAGGGGATCTGCCAGGAAGAATGGGATAAACTGGTCAAACCTAGGAGTGTAGAAGTTTACCCAGGAAGACTCACAGCTGGAATTGCTGCTAAAGGGGCTTCTACAAATGCTGGATTAACTCTTTTAGGCATAATTGTTGTTTTGCCTTTTTTCACAGGGCTGAATAATTTTTTGTTCAAAAAACTCGGTTTTCTAAAAAGCACACAAAGCAATGGTTTTACACATAAATCAACATAAAATAATTATTTATAATTCCGCTGTGTTTTATGTTTCATGAGCCTCTACCGTAAGTAAATTCACATACTTATTACATACCTGTTTGATAGATAGATAGATAGATAGATAGATAGATAGATAGATAGATACTTTATTAATCCCAAGGGGAAATTCACAAAATTTGTCTTATCACTCATTAACTGAAAGGCGCTTTCTGGAAAAAAAAAACCAACAACAGCTACCTGTCTTTTATTTTCAATTTCCCGATTGCCTGCATCAAAATCGGAGTTTGATAAGTCGGAGTCTGAATTAGCAATAATACGCAAAAAATAAAGAAATCACGCAGAGTATTTTGCTTTGCTCATTCGCTCCGCTCTCTCGCCCAGCGTCGATGCTATTCCAGACGTTCTTTACTCTCCGCCCTTCCTGGAGGACCACAGTGGTTGCAGGTTTTCACTCTAACCCTTTTTTTAATGAGTGCCCCGTTTGTGCTGCTAATTAACTTCTTGTGAATTTGCTTAATTGGAATTTTTTTTTAAAGATTTCTTCATCGTTGCCCTATCATTTCTTTCCTTAAATGGCACCCAAACAGAAATGAAATGTGAAATGAGGAAGCCAACAGAAGACCACCTAAATCGGGGCGTCAAACTCCAGCCAGCTGCTCAATGAGGAGCCGATTCTTGTCGTTAATTAAATTCGTTCTTTAATTCCGTAGGCTTGTTGCTGCTCTTGTGGTGTAATATTAGACATTTCCGAAATTGCTGAGTTTCTCTTTCCTAAGTGCATCCTTAAAATGTTTTGGGGTCCTGAGCAGATCGACGTTCCTGAGACCCTCATCTCTCTTTATTTTCAGATATTGTATGGCGAACACCAGTTGTTTTGGCTCATTTTTTATCTCACTATTATTTGGCTGCTCAGGAAAAAGAAACAATTAAGGGGTCTGAGTCTTCAAGGGCAAGTCAAATACAATTAATTCAAAAGAAGTTAATTAGCAGTAAAAACCAGTGACTCATTAAGAAACGGGTCAGAATGAAAACCTGCAGCCACTGTGGTCCTCCAGGACTGGCGTTTGGCGACCCCTGCTCTACGCTACTCGCGCACACGCAGGGATTCAATGTCAAGTCTAACAACAAGTCAAAAAGTCCTCCTGTACCTGTCATGTGACGGTGAGTTTTGTCGACGTTTACGGCTGATTATCGCAATCTGCCCTCCACACCTGCTGTCGACAAAGGTCGACATCCGCCCTAAAAGAGTTAAGGGTCTGAATGCTCCTACAATGGGGGGTTTCAATTTTTGATTTGTAATAAATTAGCAAACCTTTTCCAGTCACATATTTCACTTTGTCATGATGGAGGTTATTGAACATAGAACTGGTGGGTTTGATGATCTTAAAGGTATCTGTTTAAGATATAAGGTACAACACAAAGTGTGTATGAAGTGAAGGGGTCGTTAAACTATTGGGAATTTCACCTCACTACGTTTGTTTTAAAAAGTAAGCCCATCGTGACAGCGAAGCCCATTGTTCCAGCTATCGGCTGTTCAGCAGTTTTGGTAGAAGATCAGAGAAGAACTGTGGTAGAAATCAACATCTTAATGAAAGAAAGAAACTCATCCTCAAACAGGACAAATCGGATAAAAACTTTTTAGTCCGGAATCGGGCAGGAGATGAGCTGTTCATGGTGTCTTTTAATTACTCCTCGGCGCAATGCGCTCTTCAAACATAGTCTGGTCAGAATGATCAGAAAAACAAAGAACAGAAGTTAGGTTTCTTAACTATTGAATTTACACACAGTGTCAATCAATGCATACATTTTACTCTGATCGGTTCGCTGGTTTACACCCAAATGCCTGAAATAAAATAAAAACATATTATATTCTGGTTCTTCTTATGCCTTTGGAGTTGAGCCACCATCCTTGAAATTTCTGTGCACGTAACAACTGCCCATTCTGGTTGATTTTTACACGACGTCAGCTGACTTCTTAGTCATCTTTCAGTACATTTTGTTGTTCACTTGACCCCAATCTGGTTTCCTGATATTCCTGAAAAGCTTTCTGACATTTATTAACCCTTCATGCTCGCTCTTTGAGATGAATGCTATGCTGCTCTAAAATTATTCTTCCACAGACCATCCAGTAAGCTGATTTGTGCGCCCAATGAAATAAAGTGAATTTGTCTATTTTAATTTGTTCTTAGTTTATGGTGACGAGCAGCTTTTCTATAGATGTCATCCCGGGGCCCTTCACCTGTAAACTTGTTGCCATTTCCCGAGCACAGGTACACAGTCAGTTTAGGAGACGTCGTGGTCTGAAGTCCATCGGCGTAATTACTACGGTGAGCTTATTGGCTCCCTCTGGTGACTAAACTGTATGACACGTGGCATTTGGAAGGCAGCCTTTACTGCTTGAGATCCAGTAGTTGGCAGATACAAATCCCACGTCGGCCATCTGTTTGTCCTCGAGGCGCAGAGTAGTTGTGTATTTTGTGACATCTGCACTTCTGACCTCTCAGGAAATGTCCCTTTTTCCAGCGCTCTCATGGGGTGACGTGTAAAATGTTGCTTGAGTAAACATGACCCCCAATCCCTACATACTTCTCCAGTTTCTCAGGTTAGATATAAATGGACATTTTTTCCATAGCTTGTTTTCCGAGCACACATTTGGTTCCAAGAGTGATCAGATGCCACTGTGGTTTACTACCCACTGAGAGCAAAGGTGCTTGGTGCCATCGAGCGGGCAGCAGTGTGCCTTCTGTGTGGAAGACCCGATGGCTACTCAGGAACCTATTGAAGACGTAACTATATGATTTGTAGTAAGACTGGGTTGTGATTTTCATTGGAAAGAACATAAACCACATATCAGATTATTGACTAATAAATCTCCCTTGATCGGGGCACATGTGGGTGACCTCGGTTTTGGAGGGCTGCGGCATCTGTGTGTTTTGCGTTCAGCTTGATCATTTGGGGTCCTTGTTTAGTTCAGATTACTGTGTTTTTTGTCCTCTAATGCCTGTTTGTCGTGCATTGACGGCTGCTCTTCGATTTCAGCCCATTCACCACAGTCTGTATAAAGTGGTGGATTTCCAGTGAGCAGGGTAGTAAAGTGTATCTCAGTAGGTTGCCTCTCAGCCCGGTGGCCGAACGACTTACTTCTTGGAAACGACAGGGAGATGACAGGAAGAAGTCAGAATTCATGGAGGCATCAAAACTGAGAAGACAATAATTTAATAATAAAGTTCAGGATGTGCAGCCAGAATTGTGGTCCGAGAACTGAGTGGTAAGTCGTAAACGAAAAGCGGTAATCATAACCAGGGCCAAGAAACACAAGACGTAGAGCATAATTGGCAGAACTAGAACTAACAGTATGAAGTGATGCAAAGGTTTTTCTTTCACAAACCCAAATTTTGGATGATTAGGTATGTGAGACGACGGTTTTCTTAAATGTTGAGCGATTGACATTGTGATGCACAACCTATGGGGGAACATGAATTGCTTTTAAAAATGTTATAAACAGAACAAAGGAAAAAGTGAATATAATCAGTAGATTCCTTGGCCTCATAAGCACCGAAATCCATAGTCGGGTAATTTTTAGAGGCTAAGGAACAAATATATATTTTAAGTCAATTTTCTTGATTTTAAATTATTGTACAGTATAGAGTATTGCAAAATCTTGCATTGAATGATTTCTCGTTGTATCACTTAAGTGTAATTTTATCGTAAGCTCTGCATGGACCATGCCATACCAATTTTTACCCCACGCGCAGAAGTAAGCCAATGTTTACTCTAGTTTTGACTATGGAAGTGGAGGAACAGCTAGAGAGAACTTACCTACTAATATGGCATGGGGAGTCCCTGAGCATATAAGTACCAAAAGTACTTCCAATTATACCTACTAGAAGGGGAAATCCCATCAAAAACCCCGGCTACAGACAAAAAGGGCTGTGTACAATCACATAATACCACATATCAGTCCGTGAAGCTCCACAGAGCACAAAAGGCAAGAAGGAGTAGCTGGCAAAGGCAATCCAAGGCAAACAAGCCCCAATACACAATCCAGTGGTGATGTCCAAAAATGGTGCAACATGGTCAAAAAATCCAGTAATACCAAAAAGCACGAGCAAAGCCAAACACAAGTAAACTCACTGACCTCCTAGTGCATTTGAAATGAACCACCAGGAACGGTGGGAGACCCTGCAAATATACTGAGTGGAGGACGGTTCCTGACATTGATTGGCAGGTGGCCCTCCCTCTGGGGCGACCACCCATGAAACACAAGGTACATAACCAAGGCAGCCTTTACACAAAGAAACCTAACAATAGCCCAGACCAATAAAATACACAAGTAATATCACAAATTTTAACATAATTCACAATGTTAAAGAAAATAATGTAACATGAACAAAAAATGGAACCCTAGCTATGGAAGAACCCTGCAAGTGCAGATTGTGTTTCCTGTGACCCCAAATGAGTGGTGCAAAGTAGAACCGGCAGCGTGAATGTGCAGGCAGTGGGTGAGGCAGATGAGAGATCAGGGTGGTTTTGGATGTGGCATATCACTTAGGGAGCAATGTACCCAGTCCAACCGAAAAAAATAAAAACCTCTTAAAAATTTCATTTTGGTGAGGTTTTTCATGAAAAACAAATTTTGAGGACAATTTCACAAAACCGTATGTAAAACGAGACTTGGCTGTTTCAATCCTTATTAATCCATACTCGCTCATAGTGGTGCCATCTGGAAATGCATAGGATCCTCACCTAGTTTTTTCTTTGGGATACCTAAAGAAACACTCTGAATAGCTGTGTCTCACCCTCTCTGCCCATAAGCCTGCCCTCCCCATCGGCTTCTGTTGGTGTATTTTTACAGCCAGATGTCCACCTGGATGCCAACATCGTTTGATTGCCTTTAAAACACATCAGGGACCTTAACCTTATTCTAACCTCTGGTCACGAGCATAAATGCTCTGAATGGTTTTATACGAGAAGAAAAAATGATGGATTTATTGATGGATGATCTGGATTCAAGGTGTTGAACCCAAACCTGTTCATGGATTTCACTTTCTGCCAAATTTATGAACAGATATACAAGACGCAAGTCTTCTGTACCAGCACTCCGGGTATTTCCCACATCTCAGAGATGTGCAGGTTTGGTTGATTGGTGACCCCAAACTGGCCTGATGTGAGTGAGTGTGTAAGTCCGGTGTTTGACTGGTGTCCTATCTGCGGTCCATTCTTGCCCATATTATCTGTGCATCTCCACAATCTTATGATGGAAATTTGGGTTCAGAAAATGACCAGAGTTAAAGCTGACTGATTGATAAGTGATAAGGAAGAAATTCACAGGAGTTATTCAAAACCCCAGCATGTTTGAATTTCCCTGCCTGCCCAATGTTTGCCACATAAGCCTTTGGTACTGGCACTCTGGTTTCCTGCAATCTGAAGATGTACAGTTTGACCAGTGGATTTAAACTGGCCCATTGTGTTTGAGGGCATCCTGTGCTGCCCTGCCCTACCGTCCTTTCCAGGCCTGACATTCCTTACACCAAGTGCTGCCAGGCCCACCTCCAACTCTTAATAGTCGAATAAGCGGGCTCAGAAAACAAATTAATGGATGGCCAGAGTTTCCAGATTGAGGAAGATTAACTTATTAAAGGCAGGTGCTGTTGTTTTTATAATTATTCAGATAATTAAATGAGTTGCTTTTATACTGAAAGAAACAAAAAGTGTTTCTCAGTTTCATATTGACATTTCCTGATTGCCATGGCACTTAACCATCGACACTTTGCAGTCAGGCCTGCGATGGACTGACGCTCTGTCCAGGGTTTGCTCCTGCCTTGTGCCATTTGCTAGCTGGGATAGGCTCCAGCACCCCCCACAACCCCGTTGAAGATGAAACGACTTAGAAAATCACTGACTGACTTAGAAATCGGTGCTTCTTATGTTTAAAAAGGGCGACTGTTGAACTGTCTTTCAGAGTCTGGGGTTGTGACATCCAAGGACGAGACTGTGGGGACGAGCCATCTCAGTGGCTCACTCGCTACGCAAACAGCGAAACACGTCTGCGTCTGGTGCAGTTTGAAATTTCCATGAAGCCCAGGAGTTCCAAGGATACCGAAAAGCTTTTCAGCCCAAAAGATAAGGTAAGTTCTGACCCTTTGACTTTTCATACCTTTTCTTATGTTGCAGTCTTGTTTGCTAAAATTGTTTCAATTCATCCTTTTTGCCCTCCCTCATCCGACAACACTCCCTCATCACCAGAAAGACAAAGTGAAAAATGAGATAGGAGAAATTGTTACCAAGTTCTTAAAAATAAAAAGCTAAAATGATCGGCATGACACAAGTGCCCCGAACCTTTAGTCAGTACAGTGGAACCTCGGGTCACGACCGTAATTCGTTCCAGAACTCTGTTCGCAACCCGATTTGGTCGTGACCCAAAGTAATTTCCCCCATAGGATTGTATGTAAATACAATTAATCCGTTCCGGACCGTACGAGCTGTATGTAAATATATATATATTTTTAATTATACCATAGAATGCACAGTGTAATGGTAAACTAAATGTAAGAACATTGAATAGCACTGAGAAAACCTGGAACAGAGAAAACTAACATTGCAAGAGTTCACACAACAGCCTTACGAACCGCTCGCCATAAACACTTTTTTTAACGAATTTTAAGCACAGGGAAAAAAATGACCATTTGAAAAATCTTTAATTTATACAAAAACTAACCATAAACAACCAAGAAAACTAACCTTACATGAGTTGAGTTCTGGCATGAAGGAAGTGAGCAGGAAGCTGGGTGGAGAGGAGATTACAGTTTTGAGGTAAAGTCCCTCTGCGCGATGCACGTCTGACCGAGAACAACGTACTGTACAGGGAGAGACTGAACACGTGCGGAAATCATCGACGCGTACGAACCGGAAGGAAAACGAAATAGAGCACAAAGAGTTCACAGCGAATGCACAGGGAGAGACTGAACACGCGGAAATCATCGGCGCGTACGAACCGGAAGGGAAACTGGCTTGTTTGTCACCCGAGTGTGTGGTCGTGAACAGATGCAAAAGTTTGGTGAACTTTTTGGTCATAACCCGATTTGTACGTGTCCAGAGACGGTCGTGACCTGAGGTTTCACCGTACTTAGTTGTGGCGCCCATTCCAGCCTGGAATCTCCTTGGGTGTGACATGACGAGCTTCACACACCTGGGTTTGGGGATATTCTGCCATTCTACTCCGCAGATCCTCTCAGGCTCTGTCAGGCTGGATGGAGACCCTCGGCGGACAGCTGTCGTCAATTCTCTCCAGAGTTGTGAGATTGGCTTCAAGTCCGCACTCTGACTGGGCCACTCCCAGTGATGTGCCTTGGCAAGTCTTGTGTTGATTTCACTTATGCCAACACCATGCAGCATCACTGTTGGGATGGCATTGCCCAGGTGGTGAGTAGTGCCTACTTACCTCCAGACTTGATACGTAGGTTCGAGGCCAAGCAGTTCAATATAGGCTTTGTTGGATCAGAGAATGTCCATTAGGTATCTTATTGTAAACTCCAAGTGGGCATTCATACCATAAGCCAAAATTGGTGGAGTGTTGCAGTGGTGGTTGTCTTGTCCTTCTGGATGTTTCTCTCATATCCACAAAAGATCATCGTGTTCTTGGACACCTCTCTTCCCAAGGCTCCTCTGCCCCAACTGCTCAGGTGGCCATCTCTAGGAAGAGTCACGGTTGTTCCAGACTTCTTCCATTTAAAAACGATGGACGCCACTGTGCTCTTGGGAACCTTCAAGGCTGCAGAAATGTTTTTGGTTGCATTTCCTCAGATTTGTACCTCGTCACAACTGCCTGCTCTGCTGGCACTACCTCTGAGCTCATGGCTTGGTTTTTGCTTCACTGTGGGACCTTCTATAGATGGGTGAATACTTTTCCTAATCGGTCCAAGCAATAACAATGTCAGCATTTCGAAAAGATTTGTTCTCACCACCCGCACTGTTACACCAGACCTGGGGCTTCATGTATAACGCCGTGCATAGACTTCACACTAACTTTACGCCAAGTTTAGTTTTTATACATCACGGAGTGAGCGTGGAAATGGGCGTATGCACTGTTTATACATGAGGCCTCTGGTGTTTTCAAATGTATATAAAGTTTGGGAAGCATCTGAAACAATTTGATTTTAGTGGTCGAATGGGCATTTTCAAAGTGGATTGAAGGCTATTAGTAAATTTAATAAAGAACATACCAGTATTTTCAAATGCATCACGTGCTCGTGTGGAGAAGGTCTGAGTGGGCCCTACCTTAGAATGTCGCCCCGCCATGTGCTGTAAGCCGCCCCAGGACAGCGTCGTCTTCACTGCCCTTGAAATCGGGTGAGGAGGAATTTACAGTGTGACGTTAGGCACTTGAGGTGGATAAAGTGGCGGATGTTGCCCCCTTCTGGCCAAACGGTGCCAGTGCCTATCCATGGAGGATCACATTGCCAACGGAGATTCCTCTTCTAAGAGCATCATGAGTGCAGTTACTTGGACAGTCGTTGCCGTTTACCCTGAGCTGACTGATAGAACTTCCTTTCTCCTTAAAGTTTAAAAAGACCATGAAGACTCCTGTCATAATTTCCAATTGTTTTAAAACAGTTTTGGAGTAGTTGAACATTTTTTTAATTCATTTTTTATATACTTTTTTTTTGTTTTTAATCGGTGTTAATGATGCCATTTAGTTTTTGCATCACGTTGTTTGCTGCAGACGCTTGCCTGTGGTGAGAACACATGCTGGTCAATGACATACTTGACATCAGTTTGTGGGGACTTTTTTTTTTTTTTTGTCCAAACTTTAGCTAAAGAAATAATTGCATTCAAGACCAAAAGTGTGGGTGTTCACCCTGCAATAGACTGGCACCCTTTTTGAGTCAATCCTGCCTTGTGCCCGTTGCTTGCCGAAATTGCACGCCTCCATCTTAAATAGGGGGAGCACGTCAAGCAACTTCCGTGTCCCATGAGCAGCAAAAGATGCAGCGGCAGTAAACCATAAGGGGACAGCAAAGTAGCGGTCGACAGAAAATGTCAGCAACTACTACCACGTCCCAAAACTCTGCCCTGGATAAGCAGGTTAAGAAGTGGGATGGATTGTTTCTGTGATAAATCTTAGTTTTGACGTCAGGATTTATTTTATATACACGGTAGTTTTGATTTATTTCTAGAATTACTAGACTCAATTTTTTTTTTCTTATTAATCCTTTTGCCACCACAGGAACTTTGTTTTCAGGAACCATTGAGTTTGTGTACAATGGTAGACCCTGGGCCACTTGTGGTCTCTGACCGCTTTCATGTGGTGAGGTGCCACCGCACAACAGGAGCTGCAACCTTTTATGCAAAATATGTGACATGCAAAGAGAGATGTGGTGTGTAGTGAAGTGCCTTCAAAATTCACAGGCTGATATGAGACTTAAGTTCAGGTCCTGGCAGGTGGTCCTCACCTTCTTCAGGGGAAGTCTGCTTGATAGCCCACCCATGTTAAGCACAGGGCGAGTAAATCTTAAAGGATCTGAGATGAAAGTTGAATGAATTTGCACCAAGACCCCCCCAATCAGCGAAGTCCACCACTCGATTCTGATGTCTCATTCATTAAAGGGTAAATCACTAACTCGCAGACCAAGGATTAATGCCGCTCATAATTATCAGTGTTGTTATTACCCGCCAAACCCTCCCCTTATATCACGGGTGTTGAACTCCGGTCCTGGAGGGCCGCAGTGGCTGCAGGTTTTCATTCTCACCAAATTCTTCATTAGTGACCAGTTTTTGCTGCTAATTAACTTCTTTTGCCTTAAGTTTTAATTAACTTGACTCAGACCCCTTAGCTGTTTCTTTTTCCTTAATTAGCAGCCAAACAGTAACAAACACAAAACAAGCCGCCACGTGACCAGCTCACCTGTGCCCATCACACAGTATCTGAAAATAAAGAAAGGCTGATCTCTCAGGTCGGGTGTTCTTAGAAAGAACAAAATAAATCGACAGTTTTGTAAATGCAGCAGCAAGCCGTGGAATTACATAACGGGTTTATTTAACAGCAAGAATGGGCTTCTCATTAAGAGATTTGTTGGAGTTTGAAGCCCCAGTTTAGCTGGTCATCTGTTGGCTCGTTTCACATCTCATTTCTGTTCAATTCAGAGGACTGAAGGGGACAGAAGTTAATTAGCAGTGAAGACTGGTTACTGATTAGGAAAAGAGTGAGAATGAAAACCTGCAGCCACTGCGGCCCTCCAGGCCCGGAGTTCGACAACCCCTGCTTTATATGGTGTCCGCGATGATAAGCGATGCGATGTGAAGCGAAACGCACTTATTGCTTCAAACCGATTGCGACTTCACGGGAGATTTTTGCTTCGATGTGGTTCATGGTAGGAGGCAGCTATGAAGAGTGAAGCGGTGTGAAGGTCCACAGGGGATCCCTCCACCTTATTGCTCTGAAGCGATTGAGACTTCACGGGAGAGATAATTGCTTTGTTGCAGCGTATGGTGCACCAGCAAGACAATTGTGAAGAGTGATGCGGTGCGACACTCCACCGTTATCTGCGCAAACTACAGATTTGCAAGATGGCGTCCGTGCTTGTGGTCAGCCAATCGTCACAATTCGTCGCCTGAGCCCCACCCTTGATAGTTCATGGTTGAACAAAAAGCGCACACTCTGGATTAGGAGCTGAAAAAAAGTACCAGGAACTCCAAAAGACCCAAGTGCATTTTTAAAACATCCCTGACAAAAGTTTCTGCAGTTGGAAAGCGCCTCTTGTTTCTTGTTGATATCATTAGTTTGGCTTGTGGTGTGGTCGCTGATATTTTCTGTCGTCCGCTACTTGGCTGTCCCCTTATGGTTTACTGCTGCTGCCTCTTTTGCTGCTCAGTAGTTGCTTGACGTGCTGCCCCTATTTAAGATGGCGGCGTGCAGCTGTCTTGTATTCTATCCTTGAATCTTGTTTCTAAAAACCTGTGGTACAGTACCATTTGTACTTGTGTACCACGTGCCCTTGTGTAAGACACGCACCCTAATTTTTACAAAGAAGATTGCGTTTTGCCCCGTGTACGACGCGCGTTGTGATTGTATAGAAAGCGTTTAGGGCATGTTTTCTGCGAAATGCCCTTCTGTTTTTGTTGCATGACAAAAGTTTTTCTTCCTTCCATCTCCAATCTCGAACACATGACTCTGGAACACCGCACTTGCGACCTGCTGCCCGATTTCCTATCTCCTCTGCTTCCAAAATCACTTTTAGTTTCTTTCCTGCTGTGAAGGAGCGTAAACGCTTGCTACTATCCATGCTGACGCCAAACTGATTCAAAAACAAGAGCGAGTGAGCCCAAGCAGTAGAAGTAAACATTACAGAATTACATTTCCTCGTAATTTTCTAATGCTAATTTTTGGGAAAAAATGTTTTTTTTTGTTGCTATCCACTTTGGTTTCGTGTTTTCGGCCTAACAATCCATTTTTGGTTCTCTCTCTCTCTCTCTTTTTTTTTCTCTCACCATCATCTTCAGTCTTACCAGCCCCTGTTGAACCTTCATCGCCCAGTTCTTCCAGTTTCTTTATCTGGCTGCCTTCCTGTTTCTTTGTGTCTCCTAACAGTTTCACGCTCTCTCAGTCACAGTTCTCTTCTTGCTGCTTTTACGAAGTTTTGCACAATCGTCTCGCCTTCACTCATTTTTTTTTTTGTTTGCGTCTTCAACCTGTGATCCTCCAGATTAAACCAAATGTACAAATGATACGTTTGTTCTCGGATAAAGTCCACGTCGGTCACACCTGCTCTACCCGTGATTTCAGAAAGGTGTTTTATTTTTGTCATTTGTCATTTTTTCATTTTTTAGGTCATCTATCCAGACTGCAGTCCTATTTTGCTGCTCTCCGAAGCTTCAGTGGAAGACCTCAATGGTAGACTGGAGAAGAAGGCGTCGATGGCAAACTTCAGACCCAACATTGTTGTCGCAGGGTGTGAGCCATTTGCTGAGGTACAACTCTGAGGACACGTCATGTCCTACTAGAAAAGCTGGAGCAGACCACATAACCAGTCCTATCGTATAAGAAGGTGGTGCCTCCCAATTCCTGGGTGCTGGCGCTGGACTGGGCAGTGGCATAAAAAAAAAACAAACGAGGCCGCAAAGGAATCTAAACATGTGCACAACATTCAAATGGTTCCATTTTAATGGCTGTATATGCATATAAATATCGATGTTACATGTATGTCAGGTTAGCTAGTGATGCTTTTCCAAGTCCCGTTGGCGTTTTCTCCCTACGTGTCCTTCAGTCCTGTAAATAAACTTACAAATACAGGCACCAGACGGAACGGCATTTCTACTATGCAGCATGTAAATGACGGTTATGGCTTTACATCCAGCAGGCACTCGGATTTGTTCTCACAATTTACTTGTAATCCTCAGGACTCTTGGGATGAACTTCAAATTGGCAGCACCAGACTGCACCGCGTCATGTCATGTGGAAGGTAAGTCTCATTCATTCGAGTAAGTGAGAATTAAATCGGCCTTTCAAGTGTCCCCTGTCACCCTTGCATGAAAAGTTTAATTTGTAAAAAATGTGTGTGTGATGCTCATAGAATGTAAGTCAACGCGTTGGTTTAAATCACTGCGACTCCAATGTGTGTGTTTGTCGAAGTTCAGTGCCATTTTTTTTTGAGCCTTTTGAGTTTCCACACTTAGAGATGTAGAAGCAACGCAATCAAAGGGTTTAAAATTCTGAAGGGATTTAGCATTGTGGATCCAGGCTGCTACTCTGAACACGAGACACGGCTACAAACCTGAGGGTGCGTTTCATCTCAGTCACGTGGTTTAATCCAACAAGACCTTCAAGGAGTACCCCACTCGGGAATCTTTTTATTTATTTATTTATTTAAAAGTTACTTACCCTGTTTAGTTTGTAGCGATGACCATGAAAAATTGGAGTCTCATGATTTCATGGAGAATGGGCAGAGGAACGTTTCTGATAGAATGTAACCCAATGGGGCACCAGTACTGGACAACAGCAAGAATGGTCCATAAAAAAAATCTTGCGTTAATCGTGTTGCATGATCCACACGCTAAGGCTTCCAGTTGTATACTCTCAACTTACAGAGCACGTGTATTTTTTGTTGCTAAAATATCCACCTTAATAAAAGAATAAATGTCTGTCTGGTTGCCATATCTCTGTCATTCCAAAAGATGGCGCCTCACAAACATTCTTAGTTATAAAACGCATTGCCTTTGTCATTCCAGTAATCATTAACACTGCTTTTACGAACCCCATGCTAAATGGCATATAACAGAGGCATATGGATTATGTTTGTCATTCCAATAGATGGTGCATCACAAACATTTATAGTTCTGCATTTTATTACTACAAATGTATGTAATGCCCCATCTGTTGGAATGATAAATGCAATGGATTTAATTACTGCATCCATCCATTATCCAACCTGCTATATCCTAACTACAGGGTCATGGGGGTCCCAGCCAACACAGGGCGCAAGGCAGGAAACAAACCCCAGGCAGGGCACCAGCCCACCGCTGGGTGCACACACACACACACACACACACACACACACACACACACCAAGCACACACTATGGACAAGTGAGAATTGCTAATGCACCTAACCTGCATGTCTTTGGACAGTGGGAAGTATTCCACGCAGACACGGGGAAAACATGCAAACTCCACGCAGGGAGGACCCGGGACGCGAACCTGAGTATCCTTACTGTGAGGCAGCAGTGCTACCCACTGCACCACCATGCCACCCTAATTACTACATGCATTACAAAATACATTCCAATAGATGGTGCATTGCAAACATTAACACTGGCATCTACATTGATTACTTAGAGTTTAACAGGTAGCACAGCTAGTCCACCTTAATGTGTGTGTATGTGTCAGTTAGCTGACATTTTAATTTGGAAATCATTAAAGCAGTGCTAATGCATGTGTTGCACCATCTGTTGGAATGAACCATGCAATACATTTATTACTACAAATGGTTGTGTTGTGCCATTTATTGGAAGGAAAAATGCAATATATTTTATTACTGCATGCATTACTAAATACATTCCAATAGATGGTGCACTACACTTGTTAACGCTGAGGCCTACATTGGTTACTTAGATTTCAGCCCACCATAGACAGAGAGCACAACTTGTTAAATAAATAGCTCTGGAAAATGAAAGGAATCCTCCGACAGGAAGCCCTTTCTCACAAGATAACACTTTTAAACTGAAAGATCTGCCTTTCTCCCTCATTCATTGGTCAAGAAAATGGGGGGGTTACAAAATTTACAAAAAATTGTTTTGGTGTGGAATCGATGGTCACCTTGTGTGAGATGTTGCCAGAATTCGGGCCCCCTCCATACTGCTTTGGAATAACAGCCTTAGAAAAGCAAGTGAGTGACCGCAGCCACATCCACCTGTGAAAGTTCTGCTCATCCTTCCTTTCTTTTCAGATGCATTTTGACAACGGTGGACCCTGAAACTGGCATCATCGACAGAAAGCAGCCACTTGAAACACTAAAAAGGTACGCCTGTTTGTTAGTTCATAAGTTAAAATGACGATGACAACCTGTGGAAGGTACATTCTGGTTTATCGGATACTTGGATTTTGAATTTCGGTATTGCTGTTTATAAATTATTCAGTTCACTTCATTATCATTATCCCCACAAAACAATAAGAGTTATTTGTTACTCGTCCAACTGGCAAAGAAGCCTGCAGCAACAATACTGTTGGATCAAATGAAAATGTTTTGATTCTTTTAAATTCTGATTACCTCACATAGCTAATGGTGCAGTCGTCTGATTGGATCGCGTTGTGCATTTACAAACCCCTGTTGACCAGACATGTCTTTCTTTGTACATCTCGCTGCCTTTTTTCATCGGATATGCCAGCCCTGTTGTGGATGCTGGACGACGGGACACACGGACGTACACAGCGCGGGTTACTGTTATTACATTGCCACTTGCCTTTGTTCATTGGACGTTTCTGGCCTCTTGTGGACACCCAACAACATTACACCCATTGCATGGGACACAGATGCCAGCTGAACAGACATGTAATCATTTAATAGAGAGAGATGAGGTGTTTGTCATGTCGGTTTTTTAAAACAAATCCAAATTAAACCATTAAGATAACAACAATTGGCGTTCCTCTCGGAGGAGTCCAATTTAAGCCGATGTCGCATTATGCTACTGTGTGCCGTATGGCATGTCAGATTTGCCGATTTTGTTACTTCACCAGGTTTGATTACACGAGAGACTTGCAGCCCGTGTCACTTTTACCATCTTTCTGACAGCCAGTTGAACCCTGCCTGAGGAACATGTCGCTGTTTGAAGCTGTAGGGATGTTTAATAGTAATCTCTGCTATTTAATTCTTTTTTCCATTCTGTTATGGCATGTAAAATACGACACATCAGGCAGGTGAGTTTCTCTTTTTTTTTTGTGAGGTCCTTTATCTTGTCACTACATTCTGTATGTTGTACTTCTGAATGAACAGTCATTACTTGTCAGCTCACCAGAGACCGACCAGAATATCAGGCTGGTTTGATTTTATCCTAGCCATTCGCAGTCTAGTTGGTCTCGGTCGTTGGGTACTTCATATTAGATGATCTGCTTCACAGCAGCGTGTTGCGACTGCCTCTGACTGGCTAGGATTGTATAAATGAAAACTACAACTGAAAATCTTTGCAAAGGCTGTCTTATGTGCCATGGCCTGTAACAGGTTAACATGTCTCCTGAGAGGTTTGCCTGACCCACCGGCCTTCCTCCTGAATCCTTCCACACTTTTGCTTTTTCTGGTCTCTCTTTCTCCTTCTTCTGCCAGATTACCTGTTTTCCACACCAATCCTTCCAACTACAATCTCAGGAGCCTTTGAAGGCTCCCCAAGCAGGATTGACTTCTATGGCCGACCCTGGAATTACATCATGGAATTGAGATGTCTCCAGGAACTCTTGGCACCACCCTACTAGAACTCCCCTAGCAGCCCCAGCTGGTCCTCCGCTCCTTTGTGCAGACTCAGACCAAATCTCAGGTCACCCCTTCTGAAACACAATGTAAAATGGCACCCCTGTTTCAGCTTACGGGTCTCCTGTCAGGTTGAGGGGCTTGTCATGAATGCTGTTTGTGTATTACATCGGGGCGTTGCATCTCCTGTCAGTGACCCCTTAAACTGACCACTTCATTTTACAGCTCTGCTCCTGTCTTGCACCACTTCACTTGGGCTTCAGTTGTAGAGCTTCCTTCAAAACACCTACTGGTACTGATGATTTCTGAATGTCTTTTCCACAGCTACCGTCAGTGTGACCCAGCGGAGCAGCAAATCTACAAGACGTCGCCCAAGTTTGGACAGTACTGCAGCGTCGACACGACTGGGGTTCTTCAGGTTGGAGATCCCGTCTACATGATAACCTACTAGACGGCGGACCTGATTTGCTTTCAGCGCCCCACTCCATTGCCGTCGCCTCTTCTTAAAGCTTTGTTTTTTGTTTTTTTTGACAAAACATGCAAGCTTCTGTATTTTCATATTTGTAACCTCATTCATTTTAAGAGCACATTTAGCAAAAATGGGGAAGTCCGCATAATAGTGAAACTGGCATATCTGTAATTAATATCCTCTATCTAGTTCCATTTCAGTCCAAAAAAATATGCTTGAACTTGCTGATTGGGCAGAAGAGTTTACCACAATGACTGTTGAGGGGAACCAATGTGTCAAATGTGATGTTCATAATGCGTGTCATTTCAGTTTCTGTCTTCTCTATTTGTTCAGACCTCTCTGCACAATAGAATTCACACTTTTTGTCTGATTGATTTTTGTTTTAACCCTTTTTGACGTTTCTACCAGCCTTTCTCGATGCTCGATATATTTTTTACTTGAATGACATCCCCGTCTTTTATAATGACAAAAAAATCGAAGAGGTAAACGGGGACGCCGCCGGATTTGTTATCACAGGGTTATTTGATGTGACTGAGCCCCAACATGTCACTGACATCGATTTGACAGGACGTGCTTTCCTTTGGAATTTATCATTGTTCAGTATGAAATTTATATTGAGTATTACTTAGGAATTCGATAAAAACTGTAAAGCCTGTGACACCCTTTTTAATGGTTATTGCTGTATCTTCATAGATGTTACTCAACCTGCTGATTTCTTAACACACTGTTCTGGTCAAAACCAAAACGTTAAGAGATGAAGTATCATTTTGTTTTGATCTTTGTAATTTCGATCATGTCACGTTTTGTACTCCTCACGTATGTTGGGCTATTAGCAGCACAAATTAAACAAAATTAAATCTGTTATTTAAGTTTGTCCCTCGCTTTACAATAAGGCTGGACTAGGAGTCCCAAATCACACAAAACCCAATAAGTTCCAGAAATACGCACTGAGGGGGATATCCCTTTAAAAACCCTGGCTCAGTACAAAAAGAGCTTTAAAGAATCTTGAAAATGGATGAAAATGCTCTGACACAACATGAAGCTCCACTGAGCACAAACACGTAAAGGGTTTGCCTTGAAGCAATAAAGGAAATGCAAAGTTCTAAAACAGAACATGCAAAGCGAATTCAAAAAACAGAGTACAGGGTCAGAAATCCATCAGTTATAATGAGCCCAGAAGAATCCCAGGCCTCACCGAGCACATTTGAAATGAACCTCCAGGAAGTGTGGGAAACCCTCTTAGTTTTATAGGGTGATTGGCAGGTGGCCCCGCCCCTTTGGAGGACATCTCACAAAATACACGGAACATAGCGCAGCCATACAGAATAAAGCAGACAATAAATGAAAATAATGTTAACATAAAACAAGGAGATGAACTCCAGTCAGGGGAGGAAGACTGCCCTAAATATAACAAATGCTACATGGCTTCTTGTCAAACATAATGGCAGCAACTGACTTTTGGCTGACAAATTACCCAACTCCATGCAGCCAAAGAGCTGTAGCCGAGACGATGACTTGGAATCAATGACACAATAACCTAAGAGTATGTGGCAATTGCCCCCTAGTGGTCACCTAGTCAAGCCAGCCACTGAGATTTTTCCCACCCAAGCCTGTGCCAGCCATGTGTGCCTGGGGAGCACCTTCCTGACTCAGATGAGGTGAGTGATACCACTCTGGGCTGAGATGGGGCACAGACCCTAAATGTATCTTCTTCAAGGGTGCCTAGCTCCGCTCAGAGTTGACTCCATCCCATCTGCCAAAAAGATGGCATTCATTTGGACCCGAGCCTTCAGTGCAGTTCCCTACTGACGGAGCTTTCATTTCGCTTACTGCCAGGCTGAATCAAACCACCTTTATTTGTGCCCAGAGCACCAATTTTTGTGTTGATCGCCTGTTTTTCGATCAAGTGGGGTTGCCTGGTTGGTGCCCCAACATTCTTTTTTTTTTTCCATCTTCGAGGGCTCCAAACTAAATCATTGTGAGGTCCGTAGTCCAAGTTCCTTGTCAGGGATTTGCACTTTTTTCTTGTGAGTGGCACCCACCCGGTTGTGTTTCTTCGCACCCGTTGGTTTTAGCGTCAGGGCTCATTAGCCCCACGATGGCTGATTGTGTCATTAGATTACCAGGCCTTAAATACTCGAACCACCCTAAAAGGCTCCATGATGGAGAGCTCTGGTTTCCATCACAAAGTGAATCGAGTGCTACGGCATAAGTCCTACGCACACCACGAGGCCATGATGGCTGTGCTGGGGAGATTCATAAGCGCTGCCAGGGGAGTCGCGAGAAGAAGCAGTAATGGTTTGTTATGATGACCTCGGTTTTCCATTAGTTTTTTTTTTCCCCTTCTTTTCCTACTTTTTCTCTTCCTCCACACACATTAGCAGCTTTGTTTTCACCCGATGTACATTGACCCAGGGACCAATTAGTCCTATCGTGTCACAGAATGGGCCTGTAAGCACTTTAATCTTCACTGCCGCGGCTCCAAATGTAAACTGAAAAGAACTTAATGCATTGGCCGACCAGAATTCCACTTTGGGAGAGAAGAGCCCGTAACGTGACGTGAGAATGACCGAGGAAGGTCACGGCCGGAGCGGACTCGACAGACGTTAAACACTTGTGTGCCCGGGGATCGCCGAGGAGCCTCTGCTGCTGCAGAGATATCAATGCGTTTAATCGCTAACGGGACGTGTGTGATGAATGGCATCAAGAGCTTCTTCAGCTTTGGCTCTGCTTTTGGTATTTCTAATGTGGATAATGGAATTCCGATCTGTCCTGGTTCTCGAGTTAACACGTTGAACAAAACGGTCAGCGGCGCAAATGCACAATGGGCGGCGCACCTGACATTTGACGATGATTGTTGTGGGAGGACCCCCCTAATTTTAGTCCCATTGGAATCGCTCAAATGACGGTGTTACTGAGGGGTACAAATTTAACTTGGGCTTCTTTCTGAACAACTTTTTAAAGAAGGTACTGAGATGTGAACATGCAGCCCGTACCGGAGGGACTCGGACAGGACTAAAATTTCAGGGGTCCTCCTGTAAGAATTACTAACAATTGTTAGCTTAATAGAAGCTTTTATTGAAACCCACTTACAAAAGGAAGGAGTCAAAATAAATAACTGAGGCTGGGGGTCTGTTAAGGAGCAAGTGTGACAGGACAAGAAGACAAAATTGACCCTCACAAATGAAGAACTCTGACCAGAATGTCACATATACTTGGTAGTCCAAGCCATTAGTGGGGAATTCACTGAACAAGAGGGTCTTCAAATGCTTCTTAATCACATGGAGGCAGTCTGAATTATTTATAATCTGAGACATCAACATCTTAACGAGTGTTTCTGCTTTGGGAGACGCAATAGAAAAAAAAAAAAAGCCATAGTGGCTGGGGTTTTTCACAGAGTTTCCCCCTCTAATAGGAATTTTTAGAATTGTTTGGGAGTCTTGAGCGGATAACATTTCACATTGCAGGAGAATTCAAAGCATAACGTTAAAGAAATATAACAAAGTGAATAACAATATCCATCCATCCATCCATCCATCCATCATCCAACCCGCTATATTCTAACTACAGGGTGGTCCAGATCTAATTATGCAGATCCAGATCGTCTGGATGACTTTGATTTATGTGAGGATGATTCCAATTCAGCGTGAAGATGATTCTTCATGTCATTACTTCTCGACGGTCCGGGATTTTTCGGGTGATTTTCTATGTAATAAACTTAATAAGTTATAGCGTAATGAAAATTGCATAATTAGATCTGGACCACCCTATACAGGATCACGGGAAATAATTGAATATTTAAAGTCCATGGATTTCCAAACCTCAAATAAAATTTATTACAACAAATAGGAAACTAATAAATAAAGAACAAAGACTGACACATGCAAATGAGGAAGGGGCCAGTGCCTCATCGTCTAACTTTTCTACAATGAAAATACAGTTGCATGAAGAGTTGGGGTCCCAAATGGGACCCACAAGGCAAAGGATGGGCAGAAAAATATGAGCAAAAAAAAAGTGAGCCAATGCCACCAGACTGTCTTCCAGTGTTGGACTTTCTCAAGTGACGATGGCTTCCTGCCATGGCTCTCTTTTAAACGCTGTTGTTGGAAATGGTGGAGTTGGATTCGGTTGAAGAGGCTGTCAGTGGTCCTCTTTGAGGAACTTCTCCTCCGTTCTCCCATTACTTGCACCGTGTAACCCCAAAATCGGCCTTGTAAGCCCACACGCGTGACATCATTTAAAGAAATTATGTGGAAACAAACAGACGAGGAAAAAACAAAGTGAAGGACTGAGAACTTCTCATCTGCTCTGGACCACAAATCCTTTGGTTGATATCCCCGGAAAGAAAAAGAATCTACCATTGAAGAATGACCTGACATGAGATGAAAATATCAACTTGCCATCCGATGAAAAACTCTCTGTTGATCGCCAATTAAGCAATTGAGTTGAAAGAAAAGTGCAGCCCTCCGGGACTGAACTTGAGGACCCCCCGACTTAAAGGAACGCCCTACTCAAAAGTGATTTTTATTTTAATATGTTATTTACTCCATGTGCTTTATGATGATGGAGAAAAAAATGTTAATCTCATGCTTTCATGCAGATAAAGAAGTCTAAGATCGAACACAAGCCCCTGGTGACCAATGATGTGCAACAGCAAATGATGAGAAGAACATCCATGGAAAGAAATTCTCACGTTGCTCGCGTCGTGTAACCCACATGCTGGCTATCCAGCTGTATGCACAAAATATCCAAAACACGTGCATTTTTTTGCTAAAATATTCTTAAATAGAAACTTCCGAAAAAAATCAACACACATCATAAACGGGAAGTCAACGTCAGTCTGTCTTTTTGAATTTAAGGTCCTCCTGTCCCGCTCGCTCATTGGTCAAGAGTCTCATCTGACTGATCAACGTCATGTGGCCTGCGCTGCTGTGCTCCTCATTGGCTGGGCCTTAAAGGAATATCCACCCCCAAAAAACGACATTTTCATTGCATGACCCTTACCCTATGAAGTTTGTAATGATGTCTGAAAAATGTTTTCATGAAAATATCAAAGTGTCCACACCACCTGCACTTCTGAAGAGGTTGTCCACCCGAAGCTCAGCACGTTCAGGCCCGGCCAGTGCTTGGATGGGAGACACGTGTGCTTCGGGGGCAGCCAAGGGGCCTAAAGGAGCGCAACAGGACCACTTCCTGCTTACCTGAAGACGCCACTTCCGGTCCCTGGTTGATGACTTCACCTCCGGCTCCCTTTCATTGAAGAACGAAGACGTCATTTCCATCATTCCGTTTCCTGTATCTCTGTAGTTTCCTGTCATTTGTACATAAAAGCCCCCTGGACTATCATCTCGATGTCAAGTGCCTACTTTCACAGATTTTGACCGTTGTTCCAGTCTTTCACGATTTCTCAGGATCTCCTCCATTATACTGGGAATTCCCCCAACACTTGATCTGCTGTTCCTCTCTTTTATTTCATTACACCATCCTAGAGAAGCTTGGACTGCTGCTGGAAGAGGTGTTGGTGATGAGGCGCTGACTCTGTGGTCTGGGCATGGAACCCAATGTCCCAGTGTAGTGACGGGGACACCGTGCTGTAAAAATGGTGCCGTCCCTTCAGATGAGACGTAAAACCGAGACCCTGACTCTCTGTGGTCATTAAAGATCCCTGAGCATCCTTCATTTTGAGTGGTCCTGGCTAGATGGCCCACCGTGGCCTGCGAGTGTGGTAGACAGTAGGACTTGAGGGACCCGTCAAAGCTCAACTTGATGATAATTTGGAAGTGTGAAGTGAAGAGGACTGGTGAGCTGTGATGGGCTGAGTGGCCTGATCTCGTCCACCTTGTTCTGATGTTCTCAAAGACTTGCATTACTAGACATTAGCACATATCGAGTGGTACATCATAAGGTGGCCTTTTCTCATAGTGGTGAGTCAGGAGGCGCCGGGAATAAAGACGTCCTTCTTGGAACACAATATTCGTCACTTGTTTGTGAAAGCGAGTGTCACCAGCTGAGCGGCCGATGACTCGCTGCGTCATACTAAGGTCCTAATTCAAGTCGTGTGTAAATCGAGGAGGTAGGTTTCCACGACTGCCACTAGACATTGACCTGGTAGACGGCCAGGTCGAGCTTCCTTTCATTCACGTAGGGTGCCCGCCTGATCTTTTTTACCGGTGGCATATCCCTCATGTAGAGACGAGGCCGGTGACTGAAGTGACAGGACAAGTCGTTTCTCTTCATGACGGGCGTGCAGTTGCATCCTTTTGGAAAACTGATATTTATGCAAAGAGAAAATGAGTGCGTATGGAAGTTCTTTTTCTCTTTTTTTACAATTTCTCATGGTCAGCTGCAAATAATTTTCATATGCCTGTTTATTTATATTTCATAAAAAGACGAATCTCTAGATGCAAACAAATCACTGTGTGGGCTTCGCTTGGCTGTAGTTTAGCAATATTGTGAAGAAGGTCACTACAAGAACCTACAAACATGCCAAAGGAATGCAAATGCTGTCCCCTGAGGGACAGCGCAGCCAAAAATGACATTAACATTTGTGTTTAACCAAAACAAACGGAATTAACCCTTTAGGAGGTCAATCCACTCAAAGCAAACCAACCGATTTCGGAGCGCCTCCTGCTGTAGGCCTGCTTCTAAATATTTTAACGACGGCTTACGTTGTGAGGGTCTGCTTTACAGGGATGGTTTTGGGCAGAAGGGCCTACACCGGGAAGAATAATATGAATGATTCCACCTATTAATTTTAATGCAGTCGTTCTGCTGAGCAGCACAGAAAATGTCCAGATGGTGTGAGGCCTTGAAGAAGAAAACTCATAAACGGGCCTCGGCCCTCCCTGGCCTCTTATCACCTCTGACATTCGGTCCTTCTTCTGTGCTCATTTTAACGATTGTTCACGAATTTTATACAGTCCGTCCTCCATGTCCACATCCTCGGATTCGACCAACTGCGGATCGAAGAAAAAAAGAATTCTAGAAAGCTCCTAAAAGGAAAACATGAATTTGCCACATGCCAAGCACTGCACTGAATTCACACGCCTGATGTGTAGGCGGACATTTCACAGTCCCTCTGTCTCTCTCTTGTTTTCCTCACGTCTCGCTCCTTGGCTACTGGTTTTGTGCGTGCCCTTTAATTCTCTGAACAAAATGGCACCTGTCACAGGCGGCTGGGGGTGGAGCCCAGCCGGGACGCCAGGAGGACCGGAGGAGGGCTTGTACCTCCTCCAGACCGCAAGTGGGTGACCGCCCTGGTTGTATTGGGGGCCACGGGTAGAGGGCTTGGAAGCCCAACCCTGTAGGGGCCCGTGGCCACCGCCAGGTGGCGCCCCGGTGCCAGAAGAAACCTGGAGCCCAGCACTTCCGCCACACCAGGAAGTGCTGGGGGGAAGAAGACAGGGGACACCCGGAGGGCTTCCGGGTGCGCAGCCGGCACTTCCGCCACACTGGGGTGTGTCTGCAGAGGAATGCCGGGATGCAGCTGGAGCCCATCCGGGTTCCTATATAAGGGGCCGCCTCCCTTCATTCAGTAGTGGAAGTCGGGTGGAAGAAGAGGACTGGAGGCGGCCAGAAAGGCATCTAGACTGTGAGGCCTGGACTTTGGGGGATCGGTGCTGGAAGCACTGGGACGTGCACTGATGTAGTTGTAAATATAAATTGTAAATAAACGAGTGTGTTGGGTGCAACAAATGATGTCCGTCTATCTGTGTCCGGGTCAAGGTTCACACACCTTAAATGCATTTAAAGGAACACAGCACCCCAAAAAATGACATTTGTAAGTTACTTACCCCATGTAGGTTGTAGTGGTGGTGAAAAAAAATTAAGCTTGAGTTATCATGAAGAATGGACAAAGCAATGTTTCTGATAGAATCGTACTGGACAGCAGCAAGAATAGTCCACAAAAAAAAGACACGCTTCTCGTGTTGCATACAGCAATTCACATGTTATGTCATCCAGGCGCATGCTCACAACAGACAAAACGCGTGTTGTTTTGCTAAACTCTCCACCTTAATAAAAGGATAAGTGTCTGTCTATGTGTGTGTCTGGTTGCTATGTCTCTGTCATTCCAACAGATGGCTCATCATAAACAATAACACTGCTTTTAAGAATCTCAAAATGAATTGGTATATAATAGAGAGATATGCATTGCATTTGTCATTCCAACAAATGGTGCATCACAAACATTTGTACTAATAAAAAGTATTGCACTGGTAGTAATACAATGCATTGCATTTCTCGCTCCAACAGATGGCACATCATAAACAATAACACTGCTTTTAAGAATCTCATACTAAATGGTGTATAATAGAGACATATGCATTGCATTTGTTATTCCAGCAGATATTACAAATATTTTTGTAATAATAAAAAGCATTGCATTTGCCATTCCAACAGATGGCGCATCACAAACATTTCTGCTAATAAAAAGCATTGCACTTATAGTAATACAATGCATTGCATTTGTCATTCCAACAGATGGCGCATCACAAACATTTGTAGTAATAAAAATAATTTCTTTTATCATTCCAACAGATGGTGCATCACAAACACTAACACTGCTTTTATGAATCTCATACCAAATGGCATATAGCAGAGCCATGTGCATTGCATGCTAACATGTACATGTTAAAGCCGAGGCCTACACTGGTTACTTAGATTTCAACCCATCTTAGGTAGGGAGCACAACTCGTTAAATGAATAGCTCTGGAAAATTAAACTAATCTTCGGACAGGAAACGACAGGATCACACAAAATCACACTTTTAAAATTGAAGACCTGCCTTTCTCCCATATTCATTGGAGAAGAAAATAAGAGAGAGTCTAATAAATGGTATTGATAGGTGACCAATGCCTGACAGTGGCCAACTTTGTGAAATGTGTCCATGTAAAAAAGAGAAAATTCTTAAGTAACTTGTGTCTCACTGCCCTAAATGCCAAAGCCGATAAAAGATGATAAAAGAAAAAAAGCAAGAATGAGTCAAAAACCAGAAAGAACGTTTGAGAGAAAGCTGCTTTTAGACGGTTTTCAGTCATTCTTCCTCTTTCTATTGCGTAATCATCTTCTGCAATTTGCTTGATGCTCAGAAGATGCTGCTGCTCTTCTTTGTGTCCCTTCCACGTCACCTTTCTTGCTCAGTGTGCACGTGCAGTTTGCCATAAGAAAGTCACAGAGCCCGATAACTTTGTGATGGATGCCATTAGCCACATTTTTTTATTTTTCTTGCTTCACTAATGTGTATCACATCAGAAGTTTTTGATTAAAATGAAGAGCAAGGTACTAACCAAGTGGTTTGCGAGTAATGGTGTGACAGATGGATTACGCTCTTGGCATTTTATATATATATAAGTAAGCTGTAAAATAATGAACATTAGGCAGCAAGAAGATTTGGGGTGCCACTGTAGGAAAACCTAATTTAATGATGGTAAAAACAGAGATTGGTACACAAGGCGTGAGAAAAGGTGCAAAATACCAACAATCGCCGTCCAGACAAAGGCCTCACACAAATAAACGCTACTGGCTGTGGCGCTCCATCGCTGTCAGTCGTAGGACCACAATGAACGCTTCCTTCCAGCTGTTGTCAGGGTGGGAAGGGGCGGGGCCTCCTGAGCTAGAGAGGAAGTGATGTAATTCACCTTCTGGCTGTCTACTCTGAACTGTGAAAGAAAAGGGAGACTGCATTAACAACAGCACCCCCTCTTGACTTGGGATGGCATTGCCTCCCTGGCAGGAGCCTTGCAGATGCTTTCTACTTTCATGTGTTTGATTGTTTTTATATGAATTAAACATTAGAATACAGGAATGTGATGAATGGCAGAGGTTTGCTGCATGTCAAACAAAAATAAAAGCATTAATAACACAGATTTCATTTTTAGAATTTAGAGTGCAGGATCATTGTGTTTTGTTTTTTGTTGCCAAGCAATTTGTGGGATAAATGTGCTCATCACATCAATGATAACTAATTCAGACTGTAATTAACACTTTCAGGCACGTCAAGCCCCTCACTTTGAAGTTTCGTGGGGTCTGCAGAAGACGTCTAAGACCTCGCAGTCCAGTAGGCCAGGAATAAGGCACAAGCTGCGTCCTCTTTACCTAAAACTGGCCACCAGCCAAACAGAAGGCAAGCAACAATAGCACAGTCCCAGTAAATTTGGGAAAGTTCCTTCCTAAAACAAACAGAGCCAGAAATAGTCATCTTGGCCATCTTCTCCGTTTTGCAGCAGGGAGCAATAATGCCCCATAAACGAATGGAAATCTGAATATTCCATCCAAGGTCTTCTCCAGGGCATGATCAGCTTATGAATTCACACTCAGAAAAGTTCAAGTCCACTTCAGCAATGAAACAATGGGATTGGAAAGAGTGTAACCTGCACCTGGAGTGTGTGTGTGTGTAAAGAAACCATTACATTAGTGGAAACTTGACATTAACAAACAGGAGTCAAAGATGTTGATGAAGGCCTGAATGTCTGCGTATTTCTTAGTCAAAGGAAGAAATGAACAAACTGGGAAAGGAAAAGCGTCACACCCTGGACAGGTCCTTCAAAATCCAACAGAAACCTTTTTAGGCAACACCATCAGAAAGCCACTGAGAGCAACAGGCCTTTTCATCTACAGAAGACACAGATAGAGAGATATGAAGGGCGCTATATAAGTGAAAGGTTCTATAAGATAGATAGATAGATAGATAGATAGATAGATAGATAGATAGATAGATAGATAGATAGATAGATAGATAGATAGATAGATAGTGTAGTTGGCAGGATTAGATAGATAGATAGATAGATAGATAGATAGATAGATAGATAGATAGATAGATAGATATGTAAGGCACTACATAATGGATGTGGGTGCATGATGAGCAATAACATTTCTCACAGTTGCCATGCAGTGCAAGCTTTTTACATATCAAAGGGCTTGTAATAATAATAATAATAATAATAATAATAATAATAATAATAATAATAATAATATTGCCTTGGCCCAATATGCCCTAATCTCACTCCTCATTCTCTCTCGTTGTCTTTCGTGTTTCTTCCCTGCAACTCATTTGAAAAAAAGAAAAAAATCAAAATTGTAGACACAAAGTAGTGTTAACGTATACTTAAATTGTACTCAGTTAAAGCAGAGTATTTTGAAAAATTAATATAATTTTTTTATATAATTAATAAGTAATCAATAACCCTTCCCCGGTGTTCGCCTTATTTCTGGGCCTTCAGATTTAGTACTCCAAACAGACGCTTACACGTGTCCGCCAGCAGAGGCCGCTGTGTCTCCTGCTGTACTGTGACACGCACCCTTTTCGTTTTAATTCTTCATTTTTAATTCTGTTGAATATATTTTGTCTTTCGGATTTCTTTTTCTTCTCACTTTTCATAAGAATAACCCTATTCACTACAAATGTATGAAATATCTTTAATGCAAGATAGTATTAACAGAGCTTTTAACAAGATACATTATGTTACAAGTTTACTAAACAGATAGATATAACAACAAATTCATAAATGCAATATTTTAAAAAAAATTATAAAGTAAAACTCAAGTATTTTATCAAGTTCTTAAAAATTATCAAAGTTTTTACGAGAACATGAAGCCTCACATTCTTGACGGAAGAACTGACCGGAGAGTTTTTGAGGAATCAGCACCGCGCTGCGGACCAGCGCTTCGCATTAAAGATCAGCAAAATCGGGCACTCGCCGAAGGGTCTTTGTACATTTTTAAAATTATCTGTTTAAGCCATAAACAGTTACAATCCTTTTGTGTTTTCCCAGCTCCATGGTTTGATTCCAATTGGCACATTTTTGGAGGAACTTATTCACATGAAGGCTGTACCTCATGCGAAAACTTTATTGTCATCTAATTCACTCTTAGGGACGAGTAATAAACTAATTTGGCTGCAATATAACTACATATCATAATACAAAAGAAACAAAAGAGTATGAAAATTAATATGTTGCAGCGTGCACAGGTACGGTAAGTAAGTAGGTATAAGTACACGAAAGAAATGGCTTGACAGGATTTCTCGGGAATCAAATCTGCATTGAAATATGATATCGCCTTTAAAATTCACCTGCGACTTGACTTCAGCATTACGTGTGGCCCGCAACGCGAAATTTGTGAAAACAGACATGTCAGTGGCCACCCGCGATTCAGGGACTACATAATAAACGTAAAATGCGTTAAATAGATAGATAGATAGATAGATAGATAGATAGATAGATAGATAGATAGATAGATAGATAGATAGAAAAGAGAAAATGGCACTAAATAGAAAAATAGATATAAAGGCACTATAAAATATTTTAAAAGTAAAATTGGCGCTATAGGTAGATATTAAATATATGTAATCGATGATACATTATAAGTACAAATTGCACTAAACAGAAAGACAGATACGAAAGGCACCTTATAATAGATGGATAGATATACAGATAGAGATAAAAAGAAAAATTAAAAGGAAAGTACAAATGGCTTTTGATAAAGATACTTATATGAATGGCGGTATATTATAGACAGACGTGAAAGGAACTTTAAAATATGACGAGACAGGGAAATGGATAGAAAAAGCATTGTTAAGAGATGTGTAGATATATATATATATATATATATATATATATATATATATATATATATATATATATATATATATATATATATATATATATAAAGAATGAAAGGCATCGCCAGATGTTTCCTAATTGGTTTGTTTCTAGACATTGTAAAAAGGTGCCATATATAATTTTTCGAACCTCAAACCCCCGACCCCCGGGTTTCTTAAAGTGTAGTCCCCTCTACAGACGGCTCACTGCTTACCCTTCATATTCGGCACCCCCACAAACCCCCAGCTACTTCGTGGCCTTTACAAACACACCGCTCCCTTTCCCAGGTGCCCACACTCATAAACCGCCAGCTTGTGGGCTCTCCGGGTTCCGGTGGTCTCACGAGTGTCACTAAACACGCACTTCCACGGGACTAAGCCCGATCGCTCACTTTCTCTCCGCCTCCGTCTTTTTAATGTTGCCGTGGCCGGATTGCCCCGCACCTGAAATAACTGCATCTCGCTGCCTGCTGGGCCCTCCTGACATCCTTTCCCCAGATTGTTATGTCTGCTGATTGAGAGCAGTCGATTCCTTTCAATTCTATATTTAACTCGGAAAAATGTCACTTTAGATGTGAGTGTACAAGGGTCAAAAAAAAAAAAAAAAGCCCATCCGGATATGAATCATGACTTATGGTGGCAATAAAGGGAGGGGGCGATCATGAAAGTGTTACTTAAACCGCTCCACACGGCTTTGAAATTCACTCCTAACACTCAACGTGAAACCTCGAAACTCCTCAATAACCCGCACGCACACACACACACACACACACACACACCAGCACTGCAGGGACACCTCACGATTGCAAGGCCGAATTTACCCCAGCAGACCTCAACTGGCTTTGGGTGCGGTGGGCGACAACGCCATGTCTCAGGGAGCCCCGCTTGTAACACGTGACCCTCCGGGGTTTTCTGGGGTCGCCTTTGTATTGTGATGGACGAGTCTTGGACGGATTGTGGCGGATGAAATTCAGGGGCAGTGACGCATCTTAATTACTTCTTGATGAAATTCAAACAAAACATCAAAATACTGCAGTTTTTAGAGAAAGATATCATGAATAGGCAACATACAATATCACGAATTCAATGTTGTATATTCCTCATACTCAATACGCCAGCAACCCCCAGCAAATTTAAAAAGCCTCGACCCTCAATATAAAATCACTGACGTGTGTCTCGTAAAGAAGTCATGTCATATAAATATACAGTACACATTTAATCGAATTGTAAAAACTAAGAGGAAATCATTTAACAGGCACGTACTGAGTACACATACGTAAACCATGAAATAAATAAATAAATAAATAAATAAATAAATAAATAAATAAATACATACGTAAGGCTAAGCCACCAACGAACACCCCGAGAGTATGGAAATCTACATATTGTGACAAAGAGGGTGGTGACAAAATTGGGTGCCATCATTAAAATTCCCCTCGATTCCCTCCAGGGGGCGCTCTCTCCTGCAGCACTTTCAGCCACAGGTGCGCTCATTCCTCCACGGTGGGCTAAGAAGTGCCTCTGGGGGTCTTTTCTGCCCGCTGCTATATCCGGCAATTCAATGCTACCTTCTGATGTAGTCGTTCAGTTCATTTTGAAATAGATGAACAATATGCATTTATCCATTTTTTATTTATTTATTTATTTATTGATTGATTGATTAGTTTTATTACCTGTCCCATGAGTCTGTATTCGTGCTTTTTTATGTTTCTGTGGCTTGTATGCTTCTGAATTCCTCATGAGACTGATAACGTTTATCTAAACTAAAATCTCTACCTCTTTATATGTCTATATAGCTGCACACACATATCTATAGATCTATATATCCACACACACACACACTGGTGAACGCACACTGTAATTTTGCTGTGTGGCACTTTACTGGGTCATATGGTTCCTCGTAGCCCCCAATCCTTGACAAAGACGCAGTTCATTTTGTGAAGGGTTGTGTGGACAAAACAGAAATCTTTAATGTCCATGAGGTGACCTAAAATGATACAACAGACCACGAAAACCTGAACTGAGCCTGCGTGATTATGCAATGAGAGTCCTGTTAAAAATCAGGAACCCAGTGGGATTTCACAGCTTGATTATTTATGGGACTTGCCACACGTCTCAATAAATTAAAGGCTCTTTGAGGATCCTTCCCGTGGATGGTTCCCTTGTTAGCCTGAAGTATTTCTCCTGATGTCCAACTCGGAACAACCACATTGGCACCGTTCTTTTTAATGGTGACCACCCATCCATCCAACAATCTCTTCCTTTATTTCTTACCCAAAGCAGGGTCAGAGCCGCTGAAGCCAATCCCAGCAATCATAGGAGGCCAGGCAGGAAGAACACATGGGCAGGGCGCCAGTCCATTACGGGGTGAATGAACACACACACACACACACACACACACACACACACACACACACACACACACACACACACACACACACTCTATAGGCAATTTACGTAACTCTTTGGACTGTGAGAAGAAACCCACGTGAACACGGGGAGAACATGTAAAGGAAGAATCAAAGGCGCTAAAAAGCGTAAGGCTAAATTGAAAATACAACACAATAGTGCTACTTGTGGTTCTAGTTAGGATAAGGAAGAAAATAAAAATAAAAAGTGTGGATGCAAGATATTTCAAAATGAACTTAACAAGTACATCAGAAGGAAGCATTGAATTGACTGATTGCAGTGGGCAGAAAAGACCCCCAGAGGCACTTATTAGCACACCATGGAGGGATGAGCCCACCTGTGGCCAAATGTGCTGCAGGACAGAGCGCCCCCTAGAGGAAATCAAGGGGAATTTTAATGATGGCACCCAATTTTGTCATCACCCTCTTTGTCACAATATGTAGATTTCCATACTCTCGGGGTGTTCGTTGGTGGCTTAGCCCTACATATTTATTTATTTATTTATTTATTTCATGGTTTACGTATGTGTACTCAGTACGTGCCTGTTAAATCATTTCCTCTTAGTTTTTACAATTACATACTCTCGGGTGTTCGTTGGCGGCTTAGCAGTACATTTTAGAGCTGTTATATAGCGCCTTTCACATATCTATCTATCTATCTATCTATTATATAGTGCCTTTCACTCTATCTATCTATTATATAGCGCCTTTCACTCTATCTATCTATCTATTATATAGCGCCTTTCTATCTATCTATCTATCTATCTATCTATCTATCTATCTATCTATCAGTGTATGTTTGTATACTCAGTATGCGCATGTTAAATCAGATTCTGCTTGCTGATACAGATACTAAATTTATTATATTTAGTTCAAAATAAAATTACATGTTTTTCTTTACGAGACACACGTCATTGTTCCGCTTGCCGCAAACGTGTGTACGTCAGAGATTTTAGATTGAGAGTCGGGGCTATTTAAATTTGGGGGTGCTGGAATATCGGGTATGAAAAGTATATAACATTAAATTCGTTATATGCTGCTTATGCATGATAACTTTTTGCAAGAACTGCCATATTTTGATGTTGTCTTTTAATTTCTTATATATATATATATATATATATATATATATATATATATATATATATATATATATATATATATATATATATATATATATATATATATACTCGTGTACGTGTATTTATTATTTCTGCAGAAGCTCCTTTACTGTTACTTGGTGAGGCGGCCTCATCAACGACCCACCGCTCAAATCATCGCCTCTGCATTGGCACTTCAGTGGCCTCTGCGAGACTAAGAACACTTTAATTCTGGGAAGGGGTGTTTGCATATGCAATTGATCCCTTGGGGTTTGGGAAAGGTTAATGAGTTCAAAACAGAAATCTTCAATGTCCAAAGGCGACCAGCAGGATGACGGGAACCTGAACGGAGACTTCAGCGAGAGTCCTTTTAAAATTAAGAATCTTTTGGAATTTCAGAAACCAGTTATCAAATATTCTAGGTATTCTAGGAACTTGTTACTGACCGAAATAAAGTAAAGCTCTTTCTAGAACCTTTATATGGATGTCTCTTTCCGTAGTGGATTCGAATAAGTAGTATTGTCACGTGTGCAGAGTCCCGCGAAACTGTCACCTGAGCATCCAATCACGTAAAGTGGAGTGGCAGCGGTGACAATGCCAGCGTAGAACAGCGAGAGGACCACACGGCGATGGATCTCTTTATTTAGCCACTTACGTGTAAGCTACATGTCTTATTACTGGAACGTGCACTACTGCTAAAGTGACACTTAGAGTGTTTATGTGGAGACCCTCATTCTATCCATTTACATTATAAATGAGCGCTTTAATGCTAGAAGAGTTCATTTAACTCTGGTCATTGTGCTGTTTGTGTAGCCTGCAAATACACACACTGACCAGCACGAAGTTTTTACCATCATCATCATCACCACCAGAACAGGATCGCGGGGAAGATGGAGCCTCTTATAATAATAATAATAATAATAATAATAATAATAATAATAATAATAATAATAATAATAATAATAATAATGAGATTATTTCTTAAACATGAACGGTTTATTTACAGTGGTCACATTTACTGCCAGATCACATCGCTGAACTTGCGTGTTTCATGCTTTAAATTAATCAGAAGTAACTTCTTGAATGGCTCTGTTTTCATTTCCAGGAGCAAATAAATTTCCTAGACTTTTTTTCACATTTAAGAACGGATTTGCGTCACAAACGCAAGTTGTGCTCGAGATAAAGTTGCACAAATATTGAAAAGGGAAGTTCTTACACTCATTATAAAGTTTTCTCCGGAAGAAATAAGGATTTCTGCTGTATCCTAAAATACTGAAACAAGTTCTATTTTAGGATAAATCTAGCAGGCGTATCCGCTCATTTAGTTGGAGTCGAGGCCCATCAAAAACAGGATGACAGACTTAATAGAGATTGGATTTTCCTGCTCGCAGAAAGCAAACGAAGAAAATAAAATGCAAGATGCAAGTTGCAGGGGAAAAAACAACCAGAAATGAACCATTAGAAGAAATCTGAGCCACAAATCACAAGTGCGGGGATCGTAGAAAAGAACACCCCCGGTGTGTCGCGCACTCAAAATAACCGTTAAATGTGCACATGGGGAGAGGGTGGGCCCACAAAAATATTTGAAACACTTTAAGTGTTAGTTTAACGCGGGGGAGTTCGCTGTGCAATATGCAGCTAAACAGGCTGTGGGGACAACCATGAAATCAACCGGAAAATGATGGAGATGAACGTACAGTATGCCGTCCCCGTGTCATACAAAAGACTTGCTATGAAACAACAACAGCGATAATAATAATAATAATAATAATAATAATAATAATAATAATAATAATAATGGATTTGTGAAGTTCCTGATTTTTGAACGGACTTTCGCTGCATACAATAACGCTGCGTTTAGGTTTTCTTGACTTGTTTTATGCTTTTAGATCACGAACTAGACGTTTAAAATCTCTGTTTTTGTCCACAAATTCGACACAGTTTCAAAGCTGAAAGGACCCACTTCAGATATAAAGGACCCTTCCCAGAACTATACGGTTCTTTGTCAAGCGTTGCTGGAGCCACACAATCCAATGAAGTGACATTTTAGAAGCTCCGTTTTAATGAATGTAGTCCAGTGTTTACCTTTTATCTTGATACTCCAAGCTATTTTAGTTTTAGTAAAAAATGAAAATAAAAATATTACTAAACATGTTTCTGAGCCTGGAAACTTTCTTTTTTATTTAAACATTCAAAAATATTTTAAATAATACTAATTTTAATGAAATACCAGTACTTTCTGATTACCTGACTATGCAGACCCAGACAGAAAAATACAATAACAGTAAAATAGGATGATTAACATCCACACAGCTGACAGGCAGTAGTAGTAATAATAATAATAATAATAATAATAATAATAATAATAATAATAATAATAATAAAAGAAAAAGAAGAAGAAGAAACGGTATAGCGCAATGGTTGCTGGTTCCTTTTGTTCTTTGCCGTTCCGTCACCACTCGGATTTTATTCTCAAAGCCCACAACACGTTCTGCTTTGGTTGGCTGGTAATTCCAAATTAGCCCAGTGGAGATGTGTGTAGTGTGGACCCTGCAATGCAATGGATGGACCCTCGTCCGGGGCCACTTCCTGCCTTACACCCGCTGTACAAGCCCACGTGATCAAGAGCGGCTGGAAAATCCTATGCTAAAGTTATTATTATTATTATTATTATTATTATTATTATTATTATTATTATAGTTACTTTGGAATTCTTCTCAGCTGCTATTAAACTATGACTGCTGCAGAGACTTCCCGAGAGAGCGCATATAGCACTCTTAAAAAATAAGATACCAAAGTGGCTCTTCAGAGCAATGCCACAGGTCACTCATTGGTTCCCAAAAACAATCATCCACATGAAGAATCCAGAAATATCCTTCTACTGAGATCCGAAACAAATTCCATAAAAAACCTCGAACATAAGTTAATAGATTTATGAAATACCAATGACTTCCTAATTTTTCTCAAGGACTCTTTCTGTATACAGTAACACACACATGTTGAGTTCACGTTATTTTGACTTGTTGGTATCTTGCTAGGTGGCATATTAATGAATTTATGAAATATTTAATTTTAATTATCCTTTTAAGAAACTTTTTCCAAGCTCTAAGAACCAACTTCACAGCAAAAACCCATTAGAGAAAGAGATGCATTCGTTTTCACGCAATAAGGAACCACACAGCCATGTAAAGTGCCATTACAGAACTATTAGCTTTTAAGAGTAGCTGAAGTAAATTTCATTATTATTATTATTATTATTATTATTATTATTATTATTATTATTATTATTATTATTATTATCAATCCAGGATTCAAAAAAAGAAACGGTGGGCGTGGACTCTTCAAGTTTTCCCTGAGCTCGCGTGAGTTTTTCTTCCAGTTGATCCGATTTCCTTTCAAAGTCCCCCAAAATGTGCAGATTAGTGAACTAGGGACTCAAAAGAGGCACGAGTGTGGCCATAAGATGCACTGGCACCATGCCCAGGGTTGTTTCATGCATTGTGCCCAGTGCTGCCCAGATATGCCCCATGCCCCCCGTGTCTCTGAATTGTATAAAACAATTATATATGCGTGCATTTACAATATTAGCGTTATGTGCTGTAGGGAGTGGTGTAAATTAATAATTAATAATCCATCTATTCGTTCCTTTTTGAAGGGACAATAAAAATCGCGACATATTCCTACATATTACAAAGTACAACAACAGCAATTCTCAGGTGGGAAGAGAGCCGGCAAAGCCCCCAGTCTGTGTAAAGTAATGTACTTCATGGCACAGATAAACAGAGGCGGCCGTCTCTGCCGCATCTTCCCGCTTTTCACTTGGTTGCGGTGCCGTGCCCATAGTGTAAAGCCACAGATCCCTGACAGTAACCTCTGCCCACCACTGTAACTCGGAGTCCGACACTTGCACCCGAGTGTTTTCACAACTAAGCAGCATTTGGTTGCCATTATTACGTCTGTCAGCGAGGACACTTGCAGCCTCCACCTTAGCACCGCGGGGGCGGGCCGAAAAAAGCGGCAGCTCGCATCCTATTGGAGAAAATCTGGCCAATCGAGTGGCCCCGGCAGCAACTTCAGCACAAGCTTGTATCAGACAGCTGCCAAAGTTTCCAAGTTCTGAGAACGATTGTTGGTCCCAACGAGGAACGAACCGACCGTGTGAACGACTCGCGTGATTCTATGTCAACATTTCTTTTCGACTGAAACGGAGTCTTAGGATGTATACTACTGGACTGACCCCGTTCTATGCCTCCAATTTTAATCTGTGGCCCGCATACTGCTCCGGTGGTTTTGCTTTGGACGCCGTAAAAAAGCCTTCGTTTTGCATCGCCGACATCCTGCATGGAGAGTCCGAGAACGTCCCCGGTTCTTCGACGTTTGTCGCTCATTTGGGACACCATGCTCAGCTTCAGAGCTCGGCATCACCGCTACGACCCTCGCCGGTGACCCCAGAATCTTCAGTATTCGCCTCCAGAATGTCCCCGGTCTCTTCTTACCAACGTCACTCCGGGATGCACGCGACCCCTTTCTGCCTCGTCCCGGGTGCACCTCAGCGGCTCTCCACCACAGGCCCCGGCTCCTTCCAGCAAAGACCTCAAGTTTGGAATTGATCGCATCTTATCTTCGGAATTCGATTCTAAACCAAAAGACTGTTCTCCTCTAAGAGGTAAGGACATGGCGGAGCCCGTGCTGTTAGTTTGCGTTGTCTTCTCAAGAGTCAGAGCTCGCAGATGAGAAGGCGCTTGCCATGATTATGACCCGCTGACCTGATGCATGTATCTGACCGCCCTTTGTTGCAGATCTCACGCCAGTTATCGGTGCGAATCGCCATTCGGGGGTGCGTTTGTCCATACAGCCTTCAGCGAGTCAGTTCTTCGCGTCGTTGGAGACTGGAATCGGTGAGCCACCGTCGATCATGAGCAACGGTGCCAGGCACTCAGTACAGCAACAGTTTCAGGACACATTCCCAGGTACTGTGCTGACCTACTGACGCTCGCTCCGCTACTCACGGATCTCGTCTTTCACTCTAAGATGAATAAATTACAATACATAAATCAGCGGGTTTTCAAAAGAAAAAAAAAAAAACTTGGAGCATTGGAAGCAGACTAAGCGCAAAAAGGACGACAAGAGCATGCGAGCAAGGCGCAGTCATGGTGTGATGCAAACGAACGATTGTACCGATCATTCCAGTTAATTTGACCCTCTTCTGTTTTTCAATGTAGGTCCTTATGCTGTTCTAACAAAAGACACAATGCCTCAGACGTACAAACGGAAGCGCTCCTGGTCCAGGGCGGTCTTCTCTAACCTCCAGAGAAAGGGCCTGGAGAAAAGATTTGAGATTCAGAAGTACGTCACCAAACCAGACCGAAAGCAACTGGCCGCGATGCTGGGCCTCACCGATGCTCAAGTAAGTGGAACACGTTGGACCTTTAAACTGAAATGCGGTGCTTCTTAACTTCAGCGAGATGATCTGCGCCGTGGGCTTTTTGCATGCCTGTCTGTAGAGGACGGTGAGGGGCTGCGGGGTGAAACCGTAACCTGAAAAAGTGCCGATCCAATGAACCAGAGCGACCCCAGTGCGCGGCGTCTATAGCCCCGCCTTGGGGCTGGGGTTCACGGTCCTAGGCTCTGTAGTCTGGCCATGTCCGACTTAACGCTGGACTTGACATTGGCGTACGACTAGTGTGTGCCGCTCATTCAACCTGCCAGAGATGAGATTGTACTTGTACAGCGCCTTGAAGACAACAAGAATACAATGAGGCAGAGTGCACGGCGCAAGTGATACAACATTAAAACAATTCGGAAAAAAACAGGCCATTCAGCCCAGCAATCCCGGGGTTTTGACAAAATAACCTCGACCTGAGTTTTATAGACCGCCTGTCCTGTTGTATCATGGGTGGTCTAAAAGAAGTTCAAGTCAGTTCCGTTCATTTTCGTATAGCGCCCTTCACTTAGTGCAGGCGCAGAGTGCAATGACAAGGTCTCCAGTAGAAAGCAAGGGCACGTTTTACAAAATATTAAATACGGAATTAGCACATGTGAAGGCACGGATTTCTGAAAACACACGGGGTTTGAAGCTGATGAACATAAATGGAAACCAAGCATTCCGTCCATTAATTAACTGTTCAACTAAGTGTTCCTTCTTTAATTAACGGGCCTGATATTCGATCATGAAAGTGTATATTTTACTACTTTGAAATGTTTGTGTTGTAATAATAATAATAATAATAATAATAATAATAATAATAATAATAATAATGCTCCCCATCCAGAGCTGTTTTCTGCCCTGCGCCCAATGCTGCTGCAATTTACAATTCTTCCCGTGAGCCGGAAATTGGGTTAAACGAACGAGTTTGAGAATGTAATAATAATAATAATAATAATAATAATACTTAATTTAATTAATGTAGTTAGTATAATTATTAGAATGACAACATGAGTATTAATATAATCAATGCAATTATTAAACTAATATATTATTAATTATTTCACCTAGCTACTCCAATTTTCCAGTCAAGTCCCCAAAAACGTGCTGTTTAGGTTGACTGGCGGTTCTAAATTAGCCCAAAAGATGTGTGCGTGCGTGGACACCTAAGTCCTGGGTTGCTTCCTGCCTAAATGGGACCAAGAGTGCATGTGTTGGAAAATATTATTATTATTATTATTATTATTATTATTATTATTATCCTGCACTGAACTGGCACTCTGTCCAGGGATTGTTCCAGCATTGCACCCGATACTTGTTGCTTTAGGCTCCAGCTTCATTGCGACGCTGCTCAGGGTAAAGCGAGTTTAGAAAGTGGATGCATGAATTATTATTATTATTTTTATTACATTCTCAAACTTGTTTTAACCCTATTATTATTATTATTATTATTATTATTATTATTTGTCCAAACTACTCCGATTTTCCAATCAAGCCCTCAATAAAGGGTTGTTTAGGTTGACGGCCGATTTTAAACTCGTCCAGCGTGCTACAAGGAACTGACAAAACGTTCCAGTACTGCTTCCTGCCTTGCACCCGATGCTGCCAGAAAAGGCTGCTGACCAAGAGGGCCAGAGATTGGTTTGGGAGATGTAATGCTAGGCTCAGATTATTATTATTATTATTATTATTATTATTATTATTATTACTAGTCTCCTTCCTTTTTTGACTCCCAGCTTAAAACAATGAAACCATCTGCTAATTCAAAAAGAGGAATTCGTATTTCTAACATGCAATCAGCATTTCTTGAAATGTTCTCCTCCACCATTATTGTCAAGAGACTTGCAAGATGAAGCGCTGCTGTAATTAAAAGAAAAGCTCAAGATGGTTCGCCTTCTAAGCCACTGGTTTATAATATTGCACAATGTCCTTTATTAGGGAAGTGAAACACATTTATGCAGGGCAATTGCATACACGACTACCGTGATTAATGATTCTTAGAATTGTTATAACAATTTTATGGTTTGTTAGGCAACGTTTGGTTTTCCTGTGCAGAAGCTCATTGCTAAAGCCGGTATAAATATATATTTATTACACATATTACACACTAGTATATATATAAATAGCAAACACATTTATTGACAATTGTTTTAACGTGTATCTTGTAACTGCGGCATTGACATCATTTGAGCCTGCGGTGGTTTGAAGTTGCGATGGTCAGTAGGGCCGGTGAAGCAACTCGACCACCGTGCATTGACAGCTCATTTTCTTCATCATCTTCTTCTTCTTCCATTTGGCTCCAGGTGAAGGTGTGGTTCCAAAACAGAAGGATGAAATGGAGGCACTCAAAAGAGGCGCAGGCCCAGAAGGAGAAAGAGAAGGAGCTGAGCGACAAGTCCCCGAGCTCCGCGTGTTTGGAGGCAGAGGCGCGGCGGCGCAGCTCCGAGTCCGACAGTGACGGCAGCGCGTCCGACTTCGAGGTTGTGCCGGAGAAACGGGACTGTGACGTCACAGAGCAGCATACGGCCAGCGTCATCAAGTCGGGCGCGACCCCCGAGGAGCCAACGCTGCAGGGTAAAGAGGCAACAACAGAGCCAGTGACAGCGATATCTACGACACAGATTGTACTGCAATGAAGACACCAAACGCGGTGACGACCTCGCGAGGCCCGTCCAGTGACTTTACTATCATGGACGCCGAAGGAGTTAAGCTGCGAGTGACCACTTGCAGTGACTGTACGCCGTCTCGAGATTCTTTCATGTTGTCCCAGCCGGCAGGACTTGACCTTTTCGTCATTATGAGCCGTCTTCAGTGGACGTGCTGTGGCCGATGTTTCTAAAACGTTCACGCACTTTCCCCCGGCGTGTCTCTCTTTGTAGTAACACGAGGTGGTTTTGCATCCCATAATAAGGATAAGGCGGACACACTGAGCTGAAATGGATCATTTGGGCCAGAACGTGACTTTTTATTTTTTATAATAAACTCATGTTCGGTTTGTAATATATTTTTTAGGAATTTTGCACTGAAAACATTGAAAATAAAATATTTCATATTGGTTTTTAAAAGGAGATTTTTCTAAAAAAAAGAAGTCTTTATATAAACGTAGACCTGATCTAGCAATTAAAAATGGCGCTTCCTTTGAAAAAGCAAAAAGCGGATTTGCTTAGTTTGAGGACAAAACAAAGCCAACTAATATAAACGAAGTGACCGTTAAAAGAGAGTTTCAGGACAAAGCGTTTGTGTAAATGAAGAGTGAAGTTTGAATTCAATGCCGGCCAGTTGGCTGTGGACCCCTGCGCCATCTTCACATGCTAGGAAAACGGAAACGTAAAGGGAAATCTCAAACTGCTCAGTTTAGAGGGACATCAGAGAAAGCAGTGCAGAAATAGGCGTAAAAATGAGAATAAAACAGGCTTTCATTTGAGAGCATTTGTGAGTAGTGGCAGTCAATACGGAGAGAAGTCTTAAATGGGGGGACTTCAGTTTGGGTCTCCGCGAAACGTTCTGTCAGAGGGACTAAGAAATGGGATGAAGAAAATACATTTATTATTTACTGAGCCCTTCAAAAGACAGCCTGCTTATTGTATCGAGTCGCGTATAGGCTTACCTGAGACAATTTACTGGATTATTATTATTATTATTATTATTATTATTATAAGAAAGTTCTGCAGCACATTCGACTTTAGAGTAGCGCAATATGCAAACGCTGAAGACGCCATGCAAGACGCTATAATCGTGTGCTGACGAGCATGAAAAGTTTAGAATATCTCAGATAATCTTTAACATTAATTAAGGTTCTCTTCTCTAAATGGTAAAGGAAATTAAGACAGTTATTTAAGTTTCAACTAATTCTATCCAAGAAATCTTTGCCACAACATTAAGATTAATTTTACAATTTCGATTACCAGTCATCCATTATCCATTATCCAACCCGTTATATTACGAGTCACTAACATCTTAATGTTAATAATAATAAAATAACCAACATCAGCAATAGCAGAGGCAGCTTCACTATCATAAAACTAAAAAAAACAAACAAAAAAAAAATAACAACGACAATAATAATAATACTTATGTCTTTGTTGTATTACGTCTGCAGTTTTATATTCTACAGTTTCTAGCACATTCTTTGCCTTCACTTTACTTTTTTGTTCTTTTTGCACGTTTGTCATATTTTTAGATGTCATCTTAACTAACTGCCAACTTAGACATTTTAAATTGCCTAACGTCAACCTTACAACTGTAATTCCGAATTAAAAACTGAAATTTTAAAATTGTATTCATCTGAGACGGTGAATACCAAACAGGTAATAAAGCAGTGTTCAGGTTTAAACAAATAATGCTAAAAAACACTAAATGAATTAACATTAACGTAGTGAATATTCTAAACGTTAATATTTACTTATGAATATGACTATCTGGGAGTTACAAAATACTGAAAAACCATTAAACATACAATATTCATTCATTCATTTTCTAAAGCAACAATATTTACATGGCCTATAATTTTGGTCGAAAACTTGTTGGCAATTTAAACGACAATTTAAAAAGCACACGTAATTCTATGTTTGATATGCCCAAATGTTCAAGTCAAATTATTAATGTAGTGAGGAGTCAAGTCAAATGACCCTTATGGCTAAAAGATTACAGTATGCAAACTTTGGAGGGAACTCGGGCCCCTTCTTCAGGTGAGATGTAATCGTAATTCTCATTACATTCATAATGGCTAACACGGCACAACACCCTAGTACTACAGTCAAATTATTTATAAAATATAAAAAAGGCGGGGGTCGGTGTGTCACTGTCAGGGGTCTTTGGCTGAGTATCCATCTTTTTTTTGTTTATTTCGTTTTTCCTCCAGTTCTGTCCTTTCCAGTGTTAAGTTCACACTTCCAGTGTTAAAGTTGACCCCCTTAAGCACAGAAAGAGCGTCCTGGTATTTCGCTTTCATTCCGGAGGGTTCGCCCTGTACTTCTGCCCTCTTTCAAGGGACGTGCGTATTGCGGGGGTCTTTGCAATGAAATCCAGTGTGGACCCTGCCCTGTTGTGACAGGTGCTGCTCTAAGTGACAGACGCAGAAAAGGATGAGAATACAAAGTAAGGACGCAGCATATTCAGTTAGCGCGAAATTCCACAGAAGTTTAATTCATTTCATTTAATCAGACAGTCCCATACTGCTTTGGGTTTCTCATAGCACTGCTGCTTCAACGCTTTATGTATGTATGTATGTATTTATTTCCGTTTCCCCACTCGGTGCACACCGGAGCCGAGCCAGCTGACTATTGGCCGCTCTAAGTTAGCGCTGCGCTGGGCTGAGGGGCTTACAAGACTGACGGCTGAGGGTGGGCAGCCAAGCTTGCATCGAGGAGATTGGGGCTTTGCTGCGGAATTTATTAATAGTATTTAATGACAGAAATGAGAAAAAAAAAGCTCAAAATAGGCATTCATCGTAAACACATTAGTGTCCCGTTGTGATTGTTATAAGCAGTCACATTGCGGATTCAAGTAGTGTGTTTTTCTCATTCACACTTTCAGAAAAGGTGAGACCCCCCAAACGTACAAGGCACGCAGTTAATGAAACTATCATAAACATATCTGGGACGACAGGAGAAAAGTCTTTGATTTTTTTAGCTTTTCCGAGTAAAAAGACTTGCAAGTGAAGGTCCACCAATAATGTGACGGCTTCTGCTCCATTTTCAACAAATAACGGGTACCGTCTGAGACAAACTGTAGACGAGTGCCTTTCATATCGAGTATATGGTGCCTTTCCCGTCTATCAAGCAATCTGTCTACTATGTAGTGCCCTTCAAATATATTGTACAGTACCTTCGCTATCTGTCTAGCGCCTTTCCTATCAGTCATACAGCATAGTGCCTTTCCTAGCTATTTATTTATTTATCAAGAGAGCCATTCTTAACTATTTTTGTCTTTCACCTCCCAGATTTAATACAGTATATGCGGCTTGTTCCTGTCTATCTATAGCACCGTTCTCAGGTATTTATAATATTTATCCCATCTCTCTGTCTAGCGCGTTACAGTTATATTTTATAGCGTCTGTCTGTCTGTCACCGTTCAGATATATTATATAGTGCCGTGCCCATCTATCTAGCACTTTTCCTGTCTGTTTGTTATTGAACGGTATAGTGTCTTTCATATCTGTCTGGGTTTAGCTATCTACCCCACCCTAATTCATTTGATATATCCACCTATTTATTAATTACACAGTGCTCCCTTACCTAGGTGTCATTTTTTTAATTTATCTATTATACACCCTTAACACAGTGGTTCTTCAGATCGATGTATTAGGGGGCTCATTTTTAGTTCACAAGAAAACATCTATGAAGTGTCCATACAAAAAAAACCTCTGCACCGTGCAGACCCCCTACAGTATACCCCTGACTGGATGGTATACAGATTTATGAAATACAAGTGGCTGATGATTTTAAAAGGACTCTCACTAACACCTGCTAAGGCGACGCCTTCTTAATCTGGGATTGTGGTAAGTACCTTGCCCTACATTCAAGATTTCACATTTTCTACATATAAGAAAGATTTTGAACGCACAAACAACCAACTCGATATGCAGAGAACCCTTCACAGACTGGAAAGACGGTTTGTCAAACAAGAGTTCAGCATGGAACTACACAAAGCACCATAAAATGCCATTAGAGGACCAGGCTTTTCAAGAGTGGATGTATTGAACTATAAAAGGCGCTATCATATGACGCCTTTCACGTGTATCCTTGTATCTAACGCCTTCCAGATCTCTCTCTCGCTCTCTCTCTCTCTATTATATAATCACATTCTCGTCTACCTGACCAGCTGTCTCTCTCTGTCTGTCTGTCTGTCGTTATCTCTCTTATCTCCGTTTAGCGTGTAACAAGGAACTGGACGTCCTGGCACTGAGCTGGAGCGGCCGTAGATGGCGCAAGGGGTCGTCTTCATTTACCGGCCTTCGCTCCACCAAAATCCCGCAGATAGGGCGCAGGGCCGCAGCTAATGAAGTCCGTCAAGTGAGTCATTGACGGGGGGCTCTTGTGTGAGGTCTGCTGATGTGCACCACCTGGCCCGGCCCCAGACTGCACGTAGGAGTGCCAGCCTTCCCCGTCTAATTGGTGTCACGGCTTATAAACGCCTAATTACGCCCAGAGGAATGCGGTAAATAGAGCTGAGTGGGTGACCCCCGGCCTATTTACCATCTGATAGGCCGGCTAATTAACGGACCCGGCGGATACAAAATAAACAATTACGACGTGTTTTGAAAGTACGTGTTTAGTGATAAGAGGGGCTATCACTTAAAGAGACAGTTACGGCTTTCATTGCTAGCAGCTTGTCTGAAAGTGAGTCAAAGCGAAACGGATTAGATGAAAATAAGACGGCTACGTTAAGGAAACCGTTCGGTGTTTGTCCGCAGGTGAAGCTCGCGCTCATAAAACAAAAGGAGGTAACCGAGCACTAAATGGCGGGATAGGAACGGCGCCGTTTATGCCCGTTATAACAGGCGGGCGGCGCGGTGGCGAAGCATATAGCGCCGGGAAATTCTCGGCTCCTAGGGGGGTTTCTCCGGGTCCAAAAGACATCTATGGGGGGGGGGGGGGCTAGACTGGCTTTTCGGTAATGACAAAATATGTCGGTGTGTAGAACCTCCGACGTCGCCCTGAACTGTTCCTGCATGCCTGCCCTATGCTAGGTGGGGTGCACTGCAGCTCCCCTGCCCAGGATAAGCGAGGTCTGGAGGATGGATGGACAACAGGTAGGGCTGGAGTGGCGGGTCACCTCTTATCCGACATTCACGACTGTGCTGATTCACTTCGGTATTTCTACCATCTGAACGTCCATTTGGTCAGGAATTTCGCGCATTGGCGTTTGTGCTGACGGACCTTAGGTTCACTCCTACAAATAAAGGGCGATGGCATGGGGAAACCTATTTTGGATCCCAATAGACCCATCCAGAAAGAACCTTTATTTGTTTGGACCTGAAAAAGGCGCCATCCATTAAGTAACCCCGCATAGATGGTAGCGGATCTGGGCCAAGAGCTTAAAGGGACTGTTGTTGTAATACAGTCAAGCAGTCTAAATTTGGGTTTTCTTAACCCTTTAGTGTCCTGCTAGGTAGCCTAAACTTTTTAGACCCCCGTGTTAGCGCTGCTGCCTCCCAGTTAGGAGACCCGGGTCCTCCCTTCGTGGAGTTTGCATGTTCTCTGCGTGGGTTTCCTCCGGCTGCTCCGCTTTCCTCCCACAATGCATTGGCGATCTTAAATTGTCCCGTGTGTTTGTGTGTGTGTGCGTCTTCCTTGCGCCCTGTGCTTGCTGGGATTGGCTCCAGCAGACCCCCGTGACCCTGTTAGGATATAGCGGGTTGGACGATGACTGACATGACATATTAGAAAGTTTTCAAAGCACAAATAACCAACTTGATATACAGAAAACCCTTTCCAGAATGAAATGATTTGTCCGGGAAGAGGAACCCCACACAACCCTATAAAGATCCTTAAAGTGCCACGAGAGAACCCGGATTTTGAAGAGTGTTCAACCCTGCATGAACGTGATGCTGCCTGGTTAGGCTCCGTAGGCACCCCGCGATCTGATCCATGTGAAGGGGGCCGGCTGGGCAAAGAGGAGACCGGACATATGTGTATTGTCTCGTCGGGGCAGGATTTGCGCTGTCCATTTATCGCAGAGAATTATTAAAAAAATATGGGTTGATGAATATGAAGGTTAATGTTAACTCTTCTTCGTTTACATTTGAGTTACTTTGATAATTCAGAATTGCAAAGTACATATTAAAACATTACTGTTATTATAATTGTTAAAAGAATTGTTAACAGTTAACATTATTCGAGCTATCAGTATTTTCACACTGAATGCCATTTGAATCTCCTAAGTGACGGCGCTTTCGAGCAGCACTCGTGTATTAACTGTGTTGTATATGTTTCAGTTTATTGTTAGATTATTTTCAAACCAAATCTTTTTTTCTCCCTTGAAACAAAATATGTGCTCCATTACAGATGACGAATATTATATTTTCATTAAATGCCCAGCTCCCTCCCCCCGAACAAAAATGTTTTCCCCTCCGAGTTTCAGCTCCATAGTTAGCACTGATGATTTTAAAAAGCATGCGATGATCTAAGCTTAACACTAATATTATGCATCATTTCGACAGGATAACGATGCCACCTTGTCAGGGCTCGCTACTTTACACAAGCCATTTGTTGAATATCAGAGTCATAAGCGCTTGATGGATGACACGACGGCCATCTCTTGGCTGCCCAGATCCTTTCATAAGCGGCCTCATTTAATCCCTTTTAGCCGCCCTCTCCAAAGAATGCGAGCCGTTGGAAACGTTATGTCTTCAAGCGGCAGAGTGCAGGGCTCACAAATTTATAGTCTGTGTATATTTCCTGGCTCCAGATATCAGCAACGTAATGGATGGTTATATTTTATAAATCTTTTCTCAGATCTATGAATCAGAAGTCAGTCCATTTATGGTGCACTAATGCCGTCTCTTAATCCGACGAAGAGACAATAAAATTTGGGGCTAAATGTATGCCACGATAACAAGAAATTTTTATTGATTTTTAGATATGCGCTCTAAAATAAACAACAAGAATCGTCCAGGACGATCTCCCGAAACATTCCGCATCCCGACTTCGGAGTGGACCTCGTCCAAAGTGTTTATATAGACATGAACGGAAATAACATGCTAATAAAATATTACTCAAGGAGGATTTAGATGATTATCCTCAACCTTTTTATATATGTGAAGGTCTGACGTGACACTTTTACTGTGTGTTAAAACATAAGCTCTGTACATCTGGTTTTCCTCTTGTATTGAAAGAAAATATAAAGATATTGGGTGGAAACGTTTACCAGAAGAACGTAATCCTTAAATTGCCTTAGGGAGAAACCACGAGTAGAGCAGGCAATAAAGCAAAATTATGCATTAAACAGTAATTCGGAAATCCACTTCACCTTCTAGCGTTTCCCTCTTAAACAACAATTGATTTTAATGACTCTGACGGACAAAGCGCGACGACTGCACGCCATCGCGATATCAAACCGCCGGATACTTGTCGAGTCCGCGCTGGCGTCTTTGATGAAGCATCGCAGATTTTGCCCTGAACTTGCCGGCTGTTCAGATTTCTTTTCTTGTCATTGAGGAAACAAAGTTACATCCAGCAGTTTTCTCCAAATCAGAAATCGGGTTTCGATTAGCAGCCTAATCGATTACTCTGACACGTGGCAGTCGTGTCTGATTGGCTTTTTTTAGTTGTCACTAAATTAATATTCACTTATTCAATCTAGCAATCAATCGATCAAGGAGTCAGCCGTCTTGAACAAAAATGACATTTTCAAAGCGATCAAATAAGCAAAAGGAAAAAAAAACTGCAATATGACATTGAAAATAATCTAAAGGCAAGGCTGCTGGATAGGCTGTGATGTGCAAGGAGCAGCACGGATGATAAAGAAAGGACTTTGGACTGCGTGGTGGCGCAGTGGTTAGCGCTGCCACTCTAAGACGATTCGCTTTGTCACTTGTGGGCGTGTCGCTAGTTTTTTTCTCGTGTGACAAAAGTTAATTTGAGACCCCAAATCGGTCAAGGTGAGCAAATATGCTTTGCAATGGGCCGGCGTTCTTTTCGGGATTGGTCCCTACCTCGCCATTGATACAGTCGTGGTAAGCAGCGGCTCCCCGAGATGCTATAATACACAAGGCATGTTTATAAAAAGAAGAAGAAGAAGAAAGATTTCGCTTGTAGACAAACACCGAAAAATCGACATTTTTAAAAATTACTCTTAATGCTTTGAATGAAGTGTAGGTAGATAGACAAATTGAAAGGCACTATATAGATAAAAATTATTTATTTTAGTGCCTGTTTCAAAATAGTTTCAATTTCAATATATACAATTGACATGCTATTCCATATGCTTCGTTTAAACAAATAAATCTTTATCAATATTCAGATGCTTCCTTATATGAAATTTCCTTCAAATGAACTCCAACACTCAATCCCACCTCTTATCCCGCCCACACTATATTACAGATAAATAGATATGAAAGGCACTATATATATACAGGATGTCTCTGTACATTGCTGCAGTCATCTTTCCCTTTATCCTGACTAGTTTCCCAGTTCCTGATGCTGCCACCACCATGCTTCACTGTAGGGATGGTATTGGCCTGGTGATGAGCAGTGCCTGGTTTGCACCAAACGTGACGCCTGGCATTCACACTAAAGAGTTCAATCTTTGTCTCATCAAATTAGAGAATTTTGTTTCTCATGGTCTGAGAGTCCTTCAGGTGCCTTTTGGCAAACTCCAGGTGGGCTGCCATGAGCCATTTACTAAGGAGTGGCTTCTGTCTGGCCACTCTACCATACAGGCCTGATTGGTGGATTTCTGCAGAGATGGCTGTCCTTCTGGAAGGTTCTCCTCTCTCCACAGAGGACCTCTGATCTTTGACAGATTGACCATCGTGTTCTTGGTCACCTCCCTGACTAAGGCCCTTCTCCCCCGATTGCTCAGTTTAGATGGCCGGCCAGTTCTAGGAAGAGTCCTTGTGGTTTCGAACTTCTTCCACTTACAAATGATGGAGGCCACTGTGCTCATTAGGACCTTCAAAGCAGCAGAAATGTTTCTGTAACCTTCCCCAGATTTGTGCCTTGAGACAATCCTGTCTCGGAGGTCTACAGACAATTCCTTTGACTTCATGCTTGGTTTGTGCTCTGACATGAACTGTCAACTGTGGGACCTTCTATAGACAGGTGTGTGCCTTTCCAAATCATGTCACATCAACTGAATTTACCACAGGTGGACCCCAATTAAACATCTCAAGGATGATCAGGGGAAACAGGAAATGTAATAAACTTAATAAGTTATAGCGTAATGACAATTGCATATAGATCTGGTCCACCCTATATAACAAACTGTATAAAAAAAAAATGTCGACCTCAGGTTTTCAAGAATTAGTTGTTTTAGGATATCACTGAAGCAATCCAATGACATTCGAGTGATGACAGTCTGTGTGCCAGTCAAGATACCGTAAATGAGCGAAACTCAATCCGAATTAAACGTGCTTGGTACGGTGATTACCACTGAAAAACGGTAGGAGGTGAAGTCGCTTCAGGAGATGTTAGCCTTCCAGAACATCATATATTTATACATCCATTTTCTAAATCTGGCTACCGGAAGCTGGAGCCTCTCCCAGCATTCATCAGGTCCAAGTCAGGACTGGGAGCCAGCCCACAGCAGGGCGGTATATTAAACGGTATATGTATGCGGCACGGTGGCGCAGTGGTAGCGCTGCTGCCTCTCAGTAAGGTGACCTGGGTTTACTTCCCGGGTCCTCCCTGCGTGGAGCTTGTATTGGCGATCATAAATTGCTGTGTGTGTGCGCGCCCTGCCCAGGGTTTGTTTCCTGTGTTGGCTGGGATTGTTTCCAGCAGACCCCCGTTACTCTGTAGTTGGAATATAGCGGGTTGGATAATTGATGGATGCATCAAGCTGGTTTAATGTCAACACGACTGCTTTATTAGCGCAGCCCATTCGTGATCTTGAGTAGTTCATTAGGCCCGTATCCCCGCCGTGCCCTCAATCGTGGGTTTTACTTTCAGCGCTGCCCTCAATGACGTCACTGCTCACCCGGGCGCTTTGATCAATGCGATACGCGCGCCTTCCACATTTCTATTTCTTGACAAAAACACTCAAAATATGACAAATACAAAAAACGCGTGTATTCTAAACGAGTCATACATGCAAATTACGCAGGATTCCGTTTTTACCAGAGATGCGCTCTTTATGATGGTGATGTATTTCGGAAGTGGTTAAGATTATGTGCGAGTTAGGGTGAGTCCATGAAGTTTAATGTTTCAGTAATTACCGCAGAGTAATCGCAATTTGAAAACTGACGGCTGTAATTTATATTGTCGCAAAGTCAAACATCTTAAAAGTATTGTTTAAATTCCCCGCCACTTGAACGTTAACGGGTTGGCCGGCTTCGGGAGGTTCACGTGCCAAGGATGTCACACTGCATTTGAAACGCTTTGTGGAATTTGAGTAAACCATTTTGCCACAAAACACTTTTCACAGAAACGCGCTTTTTTCCTTTCAGAAAACGTTAATCTTAATCATTGGGATGTTAATGGCTCGTCATTACATGTAGAGTTCAGCGTATTGATTTGATTGCAGGCCAGGGGGTCGCAACCTCAGTCATGGGGTCTTCTTCACAGGTTTTTATTCCCTCCAGATCCACATATCACCCGTATTTCTAATTGTTTGATTAGATTGCCGCTTACTTGCTCTTATTCAGAAAAAATGCTGTGTGATATTTACTTTTTTGACAAAATGCCAACTTTTCTGTTTTTCCACAACGTTAAATGCGTAATTTTATCACTTTGACTTTAGTTAACCCTTTACAGCGTGGTTTGCTCCTTAAATTGTATCCAGCTGCCGAGCTATTACGACTGCCAGTAAAGACACGGGTGCAAATGACAGTGGACGAGTGGCGACTTCGTGTCCCGCTCATTTGGGCTTTTGAACCCGCGGCTGGTCAAGTTCATCCCTCGACGTCTGCTTTTAACTGGACTCCTGCCTCCATTTATCGAGCCCTTATTTCCCATTGAGTTTCTGCTTTGAATCCAGAACTCAAAGGGTTATTTAAACGTTTACTGTGTCGAGGATGTATTTGTTTGTGTGACTTACACTAGGGGATTTATTTTTGTCTTGAAGATTTTGCTTTTTTAAAGCTCAGGTTTCTTCCTAATTAGCATACAAGTGAACCTGAAGTTGCGCATGCGTTTTAGCATTTATTACCTCCGTGCCTGTACTGCTTGACAACAATGGTTAGAATTAAGGGGCAAAAGTCCACAGAAAGAGGATATTTAAATAGAAAATTAGGTTTGAAGGAATGCTGACACGAGCATTCAAAATTAGCGAACGAGTACGAAGAAACTGACAAGGCAGACATTTGCAGGTCAGCAACTCACAGCACAACCAACAAGCAGCAAGTAACCGCAATGGAGACCCTCAGTGACACAATTACGGCAGCAGTGGAAACAAACACCTTCAGTCATATGGAAAAGTTTGGGACCCCCTCTCAGCCTGCATCATAATTGACTCTCCTTTCAACAGTAAAGATCACAGTGGTGTGTCTCTCATTTCCGAGGAGTACTGCGGTGTTTTCCGAACAAAGATTTTTAGTGACGCAGTATTTAGTTGTATGAAATGAAATCAAATGTGAAAAACTGGCTGTGCACAAATGTGGGTCCCCTTGTCATTGTGCTGATTTGAATGGCTGTCACTGCTCAGTACTGATTACTTGGTTGGCTGAGCTCATTAAGCCTTGAACTTCATAGACAGGAGTGTCCAATCACGAGTGGTCAAAGGTATTTAAGGTGGTCAGTTACAAGTTGTGCTTCCTTCCCTTTGACTCTCCTCTGAAGAGTGACAGACAGCATCAAAGCAACTCTCAAGATCTGAAAACTAAGATTGTTGAGTCTCCTGGTTAAGGGGAAGGCTACAAAAAGAGATCTCAGAGGTTTAAACTGTCAGCTTCAACTGTAAGGAATGGAATCAGGAAATGGAAGGCCACAGGCACAGTTGCTGTTAAACCAACTCAGCAGGTCTGGCAGGCCAAGAAAAATACAAGAGCGGCATATGAAGAGGCAGGATTGTGAGAATGGTGACAGACAACACACAGATCACCTCCAAAGACCTGCAAGAACATCTCACTGCAGATGGTGTATCTGTACATTGCTCTACAATTCAGAACATCTGTATGGCAGGGTGATGAGAAAGAATCCCTTTCTGCACTCACGCCACAAACAGAGTCGCTTGTTGTATCAAATACTCATTTAGACAAGTCAGATTCATTTTGGAACAAAGTGCTTTGGACTGATGAGACACAAATGGAGTTATTTGGTCAGTACAGAAAGCACTTTGCATGGCGGAAGAAGAACACCACATTCCAAGACAAACACCTGCTACCTCCTGTCAAATGTGGTGGAGGTCCCATCATGCTGTGGGGCTGTGTGGCCAGTTCAGGGACTGGGGCCCTTCTTAAAGTCGAGGGTCGGATGAATTCAACCCAACATCAACAAATTCTTCAGGATAATGTTCAAGGATCAGCCACAAAGTTGAAGTTAGTTGCACAGGGGTTGGATATTCCAAGAAGACAATGACCCAAAACACAGTCCGAAATCTACAAAGGCATTCATGCAGAGGGAGAAGTAAAATGTTCTGGAATGGCCGTCACAGTCCCCTGACTTGAATATCATCGAAAATCTATGGGATGATTTGAAGCAGAATGTCCATCAAATTGAACTGAACTGGAGAGGATTGGCTCCAGCAGACCCCCGTGACCCTGTATTCGGATTCAGCGGGTTAGAAAATGGATGGATGGATGGAGAGATTTGGTATGAAGAATGGACAGAAATACCAACATCAGAGTCCAGACACTCATCACAGGCTACAGGAGGACAGCGTCTGGAGGCTCAAAGGAGCAAAAGGAGGCTCAGCTAAGTATTGATGTCACATCTCTGTTGGGTGCCCACATTTATGCCCCTGTCTAATTTTGTTATGATGCATATTGCATATTTTCTGCTAATCCAATAAACTTAATGTCACTGCTGAAATCCTACTGTGTCCATAAGGCATGTCAGATATTAAAAGGAAGTTCAGCCAATGAGAAACAAAAATCCAAAGAATTAAGAGGGGTTCCCAAACTGTCATATGACTGTATGTGTCTTGTCTCTCTCTCTCTCTCTCTCTCTCTCTCTCTCTCTCTCTATCTCTCTATCTATCTATCTATCTATCTATCTATCTCTCTCAAAAAATTAAAGGAACACTTTGAAAACACATCAGATCTCAATGGGAAAAAGAAATCCTCCTGGATATCTATACTGATATAGACTGGGTAATGTGTTCGAAAGGATGCCACATCGTTTGATGGAAATGAAAATGATCAACCTACAGAGCCCTGAATTCAAAGACGCCCCAAAAATCAGAGTGAAAAAATTATGTGGCAGGCTAGTCCATTTTGCCAAAATTTAATTGCAGCAACTCAAAATTGTACGCAGCACTTTGTATGGCCCCTGTGTTCTTGTATACATGCCTGACAACATCGGTGCATGCTTCTAATGAGATATATCCCAGATCTATCACTGAGCTCCTGGACAGTCTGATGCATTGGATGGACGGAAACATAATGTCCCAGAGGTGTTCTATTGGATTTAGGTCAGGAAAGTGTGGTGGCCAGTCAATGGTATCAATTCCTTCATCCTCCAGGAACTGCCTGCATACTCTCACCACATGAGGCCAGGAATTGTGTGCACCAGGAGCCACTGTACCAGCATAGGGTCTGACAATGGGTCCAAGGATTTCATCCTGATACCTAATGGCAGCCAAGGTGCCTTTGTCAAGCCTGTAGCGGTCTGTGTGACCCTCCATGGATATGCCTCCCCAGACAATCATTAACCCACCACCAAACTGCTCATGCTGAATGATGTTACAGGCAGCATAATGTTCTCCATGGCTTCTCCAGACCCTTTCAGTCACGTGCTCAGGGTGAACCTGCTCTCATCTGTAAAAGCACAGGGCACCAGTGGTGCATCTGCCAATTCTGGTATTCTATGGCGAATGCCAATCGAGCTGCATGCTGCTGGGCAGTGAGCTCAGGGCCCATTAGAGGACATGGGGCCCTTGGGTCACCCTCATGAAGTCTTTCTGGTTGTTTGGTCAGAGACATTCACACCAGTGGCCTGCTGGAGGTCATTTTGTAGGGCTCTGGCAGTGCTCATCCTGTTCCTCCTGCCCAAAGGAGCAGATACTGGTCCTGCTGATGGGTTATGGACCTTCTATGGCCCTCTCCAGCTCTCCTAGAGTAACTGCTTGTCTCCTAGAATCTCCTCCATGCCCTTGAGACTGTGCAGGGAGACACAGCAAACCTTCTGGCAATGACACGTATTGATGTGCCATCCTGGAGAAGTTGGACTACCTGTGCAACCTCTGTAGGGTCCAGGTATAGCCTCATGCTACCAGTAGTGACACTGACTGTAGCCAAATGCAAAACTAGTGAAGAAACAGTCAGAAAAGATGAGGAGGGAAAAATGTCAGTGGCCTCCACCTGTTAAACCATTCCTGTTTTGGGGGTCATCTCATTGTTGCCCCTCTAGTGCATCTGTTGTTAATTTCATTAACACCACAGCAGCTGAAACTGATTAACAACCCCCTCTGCTACTTAACTGACCAGATTAATATCCCATAAGTTTCATTGACTTTATGCTATACTCTGATTAAAAAGTGTTCCTTTAATTCTTTTGAGCAGTATATATATATATATATATATAGGTGTGTGTGTGTATATTGTGGAGGATGGCTGGCTGTTTATCCCGGCCAATACCCCCAAGCCGCCAGGTGGAGCCCTCCCTGCAGTATGGAGGTTCCCCGAAGACCAGCAGGGCATCATGGACATTGCAGTTTTTATAGCAGCCCTGCTGGATGCTGTGGGGGCCACTAGGAGACGCTGCTGGGGGGGAACAACAAGTATTTACCATACGCCCCGGAAGTACGTCTAAGTCACATGGACAAGGGGAATGACGTGTTTCCGGGGGTGAAGAAAAGGACTTTCTACCTGACCCAGAAGTGATACAAGATCACATGGACTGGGGATTGGGAACACTTCCGGGTCCGGGAATATAAAAGGATTGTGGGAGCTCGCAGATGGCGAGCTGAGCTGGGTGGAAGGGTGGCAACGTGTCTGGGAGCTGGAGGATTGTATCATTGAGTTCATTAGTGATTGTTTATGAGTACTGTATTGTGGAGGAGAGGGTGCTTTGTGCACTGTGGCATTTAAATAAAGTCAATTATAGGACTTTAACCTGGTGTCTGGAGTCGTGGACAGGGGTTCAAGGGAGCAATAGCGCCTCCTATCTGTCACAATATATATGCATTTTAATACCAAAATGTATATTTTTTCACAGTTATTATATACATATTTTCTATTTACACAGACACATACGTGCATTATGCCCAGTCCTTGCTATAAGACAGGGGGCTCCATCGCCATACCTCAGATCCTGCTCAGGATTAGCCGGTTTGAAAAGGGGTGGGTGGATATAATAGGATGTACCATCATGCCATATTAGGGACGTGAGTAGGGGGTGCTCTGTCCTGCCTTGAGCCCGATGCAGGCCGGGAGAGCTCTGGTAGCAGGACTTAGAAAATGGATATGTGATGTACTTATGCTGGAAGGACAGCATTTATTATTATTTCTTCTCCTACACTCTTACAAATTAAGGCACCCGAATATTTCTTTAGAGTGATGCTATATAGAGGAACCATTCTTAGTTCCCAAAAGAGCCATCCTCATAATGTATTTATTTCTGTAACCGGCTCCATACAACAGATAGCCACAATATGGTGAAGGATTCGTGAAACACCAATGGCTGATGAATTTACTGTAAAAGGACTCTTGCAGCACGCGTGTGTTAACACGGCTCACTCCAGGTTTTTTTTTTAATAAGTTAGTGTCTTTCTAGGTAGCCTACCATACATTAAAGATTACAGCATCCACCACCCCATCACACACACATATTAGGAAGTCTTTCGAAGCGCAGTTTTATATGCAAATAATCCTTTCCATAATAAACTGGTGTTTTGTCAAACACTGGAACCACACAACCCAGTAAAGGGCCATAGAATGCCATTACACTTCATAATCACCGTGCCATCACGTTTAATTCAGATTGAGGTCCACTTTCTTCTGTTATCGTGACTGACACACAGACAGCAATCGGCCGAATGTAGTGGCCGTGCAGTGACGACCTGAAACAAACCGAGGTCGGCATTTTGAACTCATGCAATAATTAGAGAAAGTTGCAATTTTTTAAAACAATACTTGAGTGTGTAATATCTACATATAGATATGTATGTACCGTACGAGTTGTTATTTCAATTAAAATGCTTAAAACAGAAATAGTGGACATAAAGGCTAAAATGCGCTTTTTAATTATGACAGCAAAAAAGTAATTTATGCAAAAAAATTAAAATAAAAAAATGGACCCTCTAAATTAGAAAAGAGCTCCTTCCAATTCCTATGTAAGTAGATTATCACTATTTCAGATATTAAAACACGTTGGCAACATTTCCGCCTTATATATTTAATCGCACTGCGTTCAGTCAGGAATGAAGATCAAAAATAAAGCATATGGTAATAAAGTTGCTTTGTTAAAAAAAAAAAAGCTGTAAAATCAATCAGTGTCTGCAAGTTACATCACAGGAAAGCTATAAAATGTGCTCAGGTCCTCAGAGGTTTTCTTCAGCAAGAGAAGTAAATGAAAAGTCCTTTTTGTACAAAGGGGGTCAACATTAAAATGAACCCTCATAACATGATATACACACACGTATATATTTACACATCCATATATAAAACACAAATGCACACGCGTTGTATATTTACATATCTGGATGTAAGGCGCAGTCACAATTCACACTGCAGGTATGTCGCTTTTTTTTTAAAAATCGGATTACGCTTTTTTTTTTTGTCATTTCTTTATTGCCAGTTCCACACAATCCCAAACTGGGCCGCTCGCTTAGCCCCACCGAGGACACTCGCATTCGACCCCACTGCTTTGGCCTCCATTGCGCACATTTTCGGAGTTTCCAGTGCGCCGGCCCCCAACTGTGGATGATGCCTCGTGGACTTGCTCGCTTTTTGTCAAAGCTGAATTCCTTGATGTGAGATCGCGTGTTTTAAGACTTCCCCATCGTGAAGGCGCTCTCTGCAGTCGCGGCATTACAAACGGTGCAGAGTCGCCGGCCATTTCAGGTATTCGCTTCGCCTCCGAGGGCCGCGACCTTCTGGGGGCCTTTGGTGACTGCGGACCCCGAGGGCGGCTGCGCTCTTTATTAAGATAAATCTGATGGTGTGTCTTATTTCTCAAGCTTCATATACGAATATACCTGGCGACCGTAAAATGAAGCGCTTAAAGTAAACGACGCTTTAAACGTCATATTTAAATTTGTCATTAATGTTATTTCGATTATAATTCACCTATTTATGTAATCAAAAATATCATTCATTTCGTTCAAGATGAAGAGTAATACTGAGCTCATTAAGACCGGGAGTTATTCTTCAAGAAAGAATATGTCATTAAAGTTGATCAATTCTGGACTTTGGGAAAATAATGTCTTTGACTGATGCAGTCTCCCCAAGACCACCAGAAATGTTCTCTCCTCGCTCCCGATCGGTCTTATTTTCTCCAGCCTTCTGGAAAGATGGACGACCTCCTGAGAACTGCTGCCTTCCGCTTCAGCGCGCATCTTGAATTTGACTTGACTGTTTCTTTCTTTTTTTTTTTTTCGTTTTTACCTTATGCTTTGCTTTTCACATTACGGGCGCTCGCTGCTCATTCAAATCAAAGCGACTGCATGTCTCCATTTATCAAGTGAGGCACGATACCTCAGCGACGGACTGTATAAAAACACACTCGAGGAAGACGATTAGGAGGTCCAAATTCTGCACTGAAAAAGACTTCCATATTTTAGACGGAAACCCCCCGCCGTGCGCCCCCCCTAATAACAAACTCATACTGGAGTTGCAGCAGTCGCTCCAGTTTCAACATTTCATTCAAATTAACGACGAACTGCAGCAAAGATGTCGCACCCCGTAATGAATGAGCGCCAGCATTACGCCGTTTGCGTACGGAAACAACAAGCAGTTTACTTAAATTAGGCGACTTTCTCACAGGGCGAGAATGAAACATTGCAAGCACCACCAAATCGGAGCTGTGCATTTTAAAATAGATTTCTGTGTACACAGTAGGTGTAATTCTTTATTTGTTAAACCTGAATCACTCCAAGTTCCCGTTTTTAAGCATCGGCATCTTCACCGCCTTTAGAAAATAAAGTGAGATGTGATTGAGAGCTAAAGCGCCGCTCGACTGTGCGAAACACACACGCGAGGTGAAAACGAATTGTATCGCAGTTATGATCTTCACAAAGTGTGTGTTGATAAATCTAAAATACATAATCATATGTAGGCGGGAACACAGACAAGAAAAACGCTATGTAAAAGATGGACAGTATATAACTGAAATGAAAGGCACTACACACACACACACACACACACACACACACATATATATATTTATATAGAGAGAGGGAGAGATAGATAGATAGATAGATAGATAGATAGATAGATAGATAGATAGATAGATAGATAGATAGATAGATATTGGTTATATAGCAACTTTTATATCTGTAGATATAAATAAACATTTATGCCTAGCTAGGCAGACATGATACGAAAGGCCCTATATAATAGATAGACGGATAGGAAAGGCGCTGACATAATAAACAGATTTTTTTGCTATTTGGTAAATTGTATTTATCCCCAAGGGGGGAATTGTCTTTTCGCGCGACCTTTGGATAGACAGAATTTGGCGTCCGTTAGTCTCCTTTTCTTACAATTGAACTTTATTATAGAGAACACTTTTTTTCTACAACACTCTTCTCAGTAATATTTATAATCCCAATCATAAATCTCAAAACGTGTATCTAACACGGTATATTTTTGAATTTAATAATACAGATAGATAAGACATTTGTGAAAAGCTGATGTTTAATTTCCTTACCATACAACTTTTTCGTTAATAATATCTCTGTACGGACTTTGGAAATATATATATATATTTTAAAATTTTCTTTTAAAACAGTTACACTTGATTAGTGTAATGCAAGCACAGACATCTTATTTTCATTTCTCAATAAACAAATCTCTAATGCGTCGCTCTTTAGAATGCAGTTGTTAGTTTACCATACAATGAGCTTCGTGCCATTCCAACGAATTATCCCCCTAAACGTATCGAGCAGAGTGAAATATTTAACCTGCCATCACCACCTCCGACTTGTTATAGAACTCGAAGATTAAAAATGATGGTGGAAATATGTCTCGTCTTTTTTTTTTTGTAACTTGCTTGATGTGTAACTGAAAGTTTGTTTGCTCCAAACAGTCAGACACATCAATAGAAAGAAAAGGCGCAACAGAGAATAAAAGAAGACAAGCGGTGATGGTGGCGGCTTCTTAAACAGACTGCCATTACTAAGCTATAACGACTAAAAGAATGTTGGCAAATGGGTATTAAAGGCACGATTTCAAAGCTAGATGTGTAGAAGTGGGCACTTCATAATAAATACGGGAGGCGCTCTATAATGGGGAGACCGAAAGAAGAGGCGGCGAAGACGGACAGGTAGACGAGTCTGAAAAGACTTTCTTTGAAGTTCTAATGCGATAGCAACGAGTTTTTCATTAAACCTCCTCGAAATAACACAAGAACGAACATAGAATGCGACTTTTGACGTTTCTCTTTTAGCAATGAACATATTGTAATGTCTTTATTTCCAAGTTTCAGTTCTGTTTTCTTAAATTTATTTATTTTTATTTATTTTTAGAGTGACTTCCAAAGGAATGCTCTTCAAATAAATAATAAAACGACAGATACTGATTACTTCACAATTAATGAAGAGAAACAAGAAATAGAAAAACAAAGAAAAAAACATTCAACCCTCAAGAGACAGAGAAAAAGAAAAATGACTTCAGTACACACACACACACTGTATATACGGTACATACACGTCTATATCTATCTATCTATCTACATCACATCAGATTTAGATAAGATTAACTACAATGCATTAATCCCAAAGAAATGTAGATGCATACAGCAGCAGACGCATAAAGAAAGATACAGACTCAGGGGACAAGCATTCCACTCAATCAATCGATACATACATACATATAAAAAAGGATATATATTGTGCAGAAACAGCAAAATGAACAAAGAGTTTAAATGAAACAATTAATGGCTTGAAGAGTCGTTCACTCGCCCGTCATGCTTATTAAAAAAATAAGAACAAATTCCTGCCATGTTTTAAAACACTTTTACAGCTGAATATCTCTTAGGAGAGAATTAGATTTTTTTTTGCCGATTGTTCTTTTCTAATTTGAGGTAACCATGACGGTCACCCACCCACTGGTGGCAGAAGGTCTGTTTTTGGGGTCCTTCCATTTAAGCCGCCGTGCTCGTCGCGTGCTGACCGCTCCTATAATCGACCTCACCCCACGCGTGCATTTTAATGTCACTTCGCCGTTAACGGATCTGCAGTGATTGGAACAGCGAGGTGGTCTGAGAGGCGTGTAAAGAGATTTGCTTCGCAATGATCTTCATTTAATACCTTCCTAAAACACACGGCCTGATGTTGCCGTAGCAGGAAGGCAGGTTGTTTGGAGGGGTTGGGGGGTCTTGTCCCGTTTACATGTTAGACAATTTTTAAGGAGGTAAATTTGCTCGATGGAGGACTTGCAGTTGAATTCTGAAATGTTCGGCGCATTAATAACTCAAATGCACCCTCTGTATGGCGCAGTTCCGTTCCCTTTCGGAGATACAGGTCGCTTTTTCGCACCGTCCCCTTAGAATCTCTGAATTCTCTGAAATGATTGTCTGTTTTGTGGAAATGTGGCACAGGGCTTCATCGAGACTAACCAGTATGGCCTCTGGAATAGGGACGGGTGTGGAAAACTGGGTTGACTTCTTTTAACTGTTTCTATATTTAAATAATAATAATAATAATAATAATAATAATAATAATAATATACTACTACTACTACTACTACTAATTATTATTATTATTATTATTATTATTATTATTATTATTATCTATCAAGCAAAGATTTAAACGTAATGGTCAAGTCGCGATAAAAATCACAAATGAGCGGGCCTCTCTTAATCGTGAAGTCCTCTTTTTATTTTTGCAGCATCTTCGGTAAGAATGTAAAATTGCAGACCCCCAACCCAACCGGGCGGAGTCTAATTTTCTGTTGAACTACAGCTTCGTAAACTAACTGGACGGACCCCCTGACGGTCTCCAGTCACATTCTGGATTTACGTCCACGTTATTTCGCTGATTTGGAGCGCTTTGGAAAATCCTGAAGCACAGATAAATTACGAAAACTTTCAGTAAACGTGAGAGAAAGAAAGAAAGAAAGAGAACGACGAGATGTCCTGCTCTTCACGCCCCGATGGCGTGCAGTTACACTCGTGAACGCCATATTGCGTGTCAAAGTTCCACTCGAGATTTGATATTTAAAATAAAACAAAATAAAATAAAATGAGAGTCTGACGAGCATCCGGGCATCAGCAATCTGACAAATGAAGTGGTGATCTGAGACTTCGGGAATCTTTCATATTCGGTCTTACTTACTAGGGAACGAAGTGTTTTCTTTTGTAGGATAAGCACATTCTTATTTATTTAGTTAGTTATTTATTTATTTTTCTAGGACACTTGATTCGTGATAGAAAAACTATAATTATTAATATCTTTCCACAGTTAGCCTAAATAAGCTTTGAGCTTTTATTTTTAAATAACAATAATATTAACGTAATGACAATCCAAACAGTTTACATGCTGGAGTACTGAAGATGTAAACCGCAGGCAGAAATCAGCATCGGCCAAAGCAAGATGGATTTCATCTGCACTGCTGGCAGTTTTTATTAGGATGGTGACCACCGACAGTGATGGCGAGGATTACAATAACCTAACATTTTCAGATCCCTTTAATCCAATGGGGGGGCACAGCCCATCCAGACAGCACTGGACGCCGGGCAGGGGCAGGCAGCACTCTCAATAATGCTGGTTTCTTACTGGGCTGTGTGGTTCCTCACAGCTCCACTATTTGACTGAGCGCCATTCCTTTCTGGGACGGGTTCTCTGTATATTAAGTTGGTTCTGTGCACATTGAAAAACTTCATAATATTTGGAAAAGCAAAATATTTAATGTATGGCAGGTTACCTTAGCAGGACTCTAACAGTGTCTTAGTCTGTGTTATTGTATGCGGCAAGAGTCCTGTGAAATCAGAAACCCACTAGTATTTTACAAGTCTGTCACCATCTAGGCAACCTTATTTAGTGTATGGATCCATTAAAGATTTAAATAAATAAAAGGATCCTACTGGAACATTCATGCGGGTGGGCCTTTTGGGCTCCAAAAGCAGTTCCTCTATGGCAGGGGTGTCAAACTCCAGGCCTGGAGGGCCACAGTGGCTGCATGTTTTCCTAATCAGTGACCAGTTTTCACTACTGATTATTTTCTTTGCCCTTTAATTTAGTAGCCCTGTTTCTAAGGATTCAGTCCTCTCAATTGATTGTTTCTTCATTAAATGGCAGCCAAACAGTAATGAGACGTGAAACTAGCCAACAGATGACCAGCTAAATTGTGTCTTCAAACTTCAACCAGTTTCACTCCAAACAGGTTCTTAATGAGAAGCCAATTCTTGCTGTTAATTAGATAGATAGATAGATAGATAGATAGATAGATAGATAGATAGATAGATAGATAGATAGATAGCATAGTTGGCAGGATTAGATAGATAGATAGATAGATAGATAGATAGATAGATAGATAGATAGATAGATACTTTATTGATCCCAAGGGGGAATAACCCGCCATTTAATTCCACGGCTTGTTGCTTCTCTCATTCTGCCACAGCAGACATTTCCAAAACTGTTGATCTTCTGTTCTTACCAAGAACACTGTCAAGATGTTTTGGTGACCTGAGAGATCAGCCTTACTGAGACCATCACCTTTCTTTATTTTCAGATGTTGTGTGATGGGCACAGGTGAGCTGGTCATCTGGTGGTTTGTTTTGTGTCTCATTATTGTTTGGGAGCTAATTAAGGAAAAAGAAACAACTAAGGGGCCTGAGTTAAGTCAATTAAAACTAAAGAAAAGAACATAATTACCAGCAAAAACTGGTCACTAATTAAGGACATGGTTAGAATGAAAACCTGCAGCCACTGCGGCCCTCCAGGACTGGTATTCCACATCCTCGCTCTATGGCATCCACTCCAGCATGTTCATATATGGAGTGGGCAGGAGGAGGAGTAAAGGAACCTAATCAAGAACGTTGTTAAACGGTGCAACTCAAACCACCTACACCTGAACACCAGTAAAACCAAAGAGCTGGTGGTGGATTTTAGGAGGACCAGGCTCCTCATGGACCCCGTAATCATCAGAGGTGACTGTGCAGAGGGTGCAGACCTACAAATACCTGGGAGTGCAGCTGGATGATAAATTGGACTGGACTGCCAATACTGATGGTCTGTGCAAGAGAGGACAGAGCCGACTATACTTCATTAGAAGGCTGACGTCCTTCAACATCTGCAATAAGATGCTGCAGATGTTCTATCAGACGGTTGTGGCGCCCTTTTCTACACGGTGGTGTGCTGGGGAGGCAGCATAAAGAAGAGGGACAAACTGGTGAGGAAGGCAGGCTCTATTGTAGGCACGGAGCTGGACAGTTTGACATCCGTGGCAGAGCGACGGCGCTGAGCAGACTCCTGTCAATCATGGAGAATCCACTGAACAGGATCATCTCCTGACAGAGGAGCAGCTTCAGTGACAGACTGCTGTCACCGTCCTGCTCCACTGACAGACTGAGGAGACCCCACACTATGAGACTCTTCAATTCCACCCTGGGCGGGTAAACGTTAACATTATATAAAGTTATTGTCTGTCTGTTATACCTGCATTGTTATCACTCTTTAATTTAATATTGTTTTTTATCAGTGTGCTGCTGCTGGAGTATGGGAATTTCCCCTTGGGATTAATAAAATATTTATCTATCTATCTATCTATCTATCTATCTATCTATCTATCTATCTATCTATCTATCTATCTAATCCTGCCAACTACTCTATCTATCTATCTATCTATCTATCTATCTATCTATCTATCTATCTATCTATCTATCTATCTATCTATCTATCTATCTATCTATCTATCTATCTATCTATCCACACACACACAGTATATATACAGAAGAGGGGATGGCTCCTTGCTCGGATGGGAGGCTCCCAAAAGGCATATAGGCATCCCTGCTAGGGAGGAAGAAAAGACCAAACTCGGAAGGAAGAATCAAAAGGGATTGATGGACAGCCCATTGGAAAAGAAAGACGTTGCTGGAGGTTTTTTATTCCCCCAGCATGCTAGATGGCTGCAGCCTTGGATGTCAATGCACAGTAGGAAACCAGCAAGGCATGCCAGGAGATGTAGTCTAGCAGAGAAGCCCTGCTGGGGTCACTGGGTGCCACAAGAGGGCGATGCAGGGAGGCAGGCTCCCTACTGTAATGGACTTCAATGCGACCCGGAAGTGCTTTCACCAGGCTGTCACCCTGGCACCGGAAGTACTCCTAGGTCTGTCAAAAAAGGGAGCGCACTTCCTTATCCAGGGGAGTCAGAGCTGGGAGGCAGTGGAGCAACGCTTGAGTAGAGGAGGGTAGTGTGGTAGGGAGAAGGAAAGTATTATGGAGAGGAAGACCTGTTTTTGCGTTTGTGCTCGTGTCACTTTTGGAGGTATTTATAATAAAACCTTCCATTGTTTGAATTTGGGAATGTGCAGGTGTGTTCATGTTGGGGTTTGGGGCTCGCCGAGGCACAAAAATAACTGAATTGGTAAAAATAATAAAATGAAAATAAAATAAAATTCCAGCATTCTAAACATTGTCACCTTCTCTATACTCCGCCTCCGATCTCCACACCGCTCCAAATGTATCCTCCATTGACTGAAGCAGTGCTGGAAGTCTTCTTGCTTGAGGCTCTTCAACAGGTTTGCCGTTTCTGTCTTGACTTCATTCATTGAAGAAAAATGTCTTCCCTTCAGGTCACTTTTGATTTTCAGGAGCAATTAAAAATCACGGGGAGCTAAATCAGGGGAATAGGGAGGATGGTCGAGGACAGGAATGTTTTTCGAAAAAAAGAATTATGTGCGGGAGCATTGTCTTGGTAAAGCACCCATCCCCTTCTCAACCTGGGTGTTGAACGTCTTCCACATTTTCTTGTCCTTCCTTGAAACGTTTGTGCAACTCAAAAACTTGTGTGTGAGACAAACTGTTATCACTGTACACTGTTTTTATCATTGTATAAGTTTCTGTGGCTGTTTTGTTCAATTTCGAGAGAAATTTGATGTTGGTTTGCTGTTTGATTTTTTTCACCCGACATTATAGCGGCAACTCGTGTAGCGATTGTTGTGCAAATTCTGAGTAGGCTTTTCACAGGATATACCTAACCAGTCAGCGGTTTGAGAGGACATGTAGGAGGGGATGTAGTTCTGTGGTTCAAGTCCGGATGACCTCCAGATGGTTTTCCAGGAAAGCCCCAAACCCAGTCTGTTTATTTTTATGTCTCACCTCGTATATACACACACACACACACACACACACACACACACACACAATTACATGTGTGTATTTATACATTGTGGTGGATGGCCGGCCAATACCCCCAAGCTGCCAGGTGGAGCCCTCCTTGCAGTATGGAGGTCCCCAGAAGACCAGCAGGGCATCATGGACCATGTAGTTTTTATGCGCAGCCCTGCTGGATGCCATGGGGGCCACTAGGGGACGCTGCAGGGAGGAATAATGGCTATTTTCCCTACGCCCCGGAAGCACACGTAGACAAGAGGAATGACGTGCTTCCGGGGTGAAGTAAAGAACTTGTACCTGACCCGGAAGTGATTGAGAGTCACATGGACTGGGGATTAGGAACACTTCCGGGTCAGGAGATATAAAAGGACTGTGGGAGCTCCCAGACGGCGAGCTAAGCTGGGTGGAAGGGTGGCAACGCGTCTGGGAGCTGGAGGATTGTATCATTGAGTTCATTAGTGATTATTTATGAGTACTGTATTGTGAAGGAGAGGGTGCTTTGTGCTCTGTGGAAGTTTAATAAAGTCAATTTGAGGACTTTTACCTGGTGTTTAGAGTCATGGACAGGGGTTCAAGGAAGCGAGAGCACCCCCTATCTACCACCACAACATATACATAAATTATCTTTCCAACCTCAACATCACTTCCAGTGTCTGTTGGCCTGGATTCCACCTCTCCTTGCCAGAAACCATCATCACCGGAATCTCGGCCATCTTTGAGTCCGTTCATTCTCGTACTCCTGTCTGAAGCGACGTACTTCACTGCTTTGAATCACGTTTTGTTAATTTTTGAAATGTCAGTTTTGTAGGGTTTGCCCACCCACTGGTGCCCCAAACCACCTTATCGTCTCCTCTTATTTTTAGAGTACGAGTATAAATGCGAAATAAACCACACACTGAATTATGAAAACTAAGACACCAGTGGCTTTCTACATCTGTTTACACCAGCGGTTCTCAAACTGAGGTCTGTGGTCCCCTAAAGCGGTTTTGGTGGGACCATGAGAAATGATTGCATATTTATACTATTTATATTTTTATAATATATTAAACATATATTTGTATATATATTTTTATAATTATTAACCTTTACCATCCGACAGGAAGTAAGTGACTGAGCTCCGCCGTTACCCACACCACCTAGACCCGACCACTAATCCGCTGTTCCGTTATTCGCTGCCACCGTATTGTTTTCCCACCGTTATCGCTCAGCACAAACCAGCCCTTATTATTTTTATCATAATCAAAAAGTATCGATTCTTTCATAGAATCAAAACACTCGCGAACAGTTTTCGTATATTTTAGACAATTTAATTCAAGAACAGTTTATTGATTTGATAAAGATGGGAGTGCAAAGCATGTTTTCCGTGAAATGTGTTGTAGTGATTTTTGGATTGAAATGGCACAATCCTATCCCGATGTTGCAAAGATGGCTCTAAGAGCGCTGATTCCATTCGTAACCACCTATGAGTGTGCGACGACTTTTTCCACACTACTTACCATCAAAACAAAATCTCAAAACAGATTAGACACAACAAATGATATGAGAGTTGCACTGGCCAAAACAAATCCAAACACAGAAGAACTGGTTAAGGCAAAGCAGGTGCATCCATCCCATTAAAACTAACTTAAGTTTATGTAATAACTAAGATGTACGTAAAATTTTCTGAATAAATAATTGTCAAAAAATGTTTTATTCACAGCAGCCTGTACCTATGCAGTGCCACACAGTGGGTATGTGGCACCCTTGTGCAAAGTATTTGGCGCCCCCAATTTTCTTGAAATAATATAGATTTTTTAATTTTTAATAAAAGGGTCCACGAGCCATCGAACAATTTTTAAAGGGACCACCAAACAAGAAATTCTAAAGAAGTTTAAGAACCGCTGGTTTACACCCTCATTCTTACTCCTTTATTTTGTTTTCCTTTATTATCCTTTACCTTGTTAAACATTTTTTCTTATTATTTTGGAATCAATTTTGTATGAACAATTAAATAGAACTTATTTAATAGATAATGTATTAGCACTGCGGTGGGCTGGCGCCCTGCCTGGGGTTTGTTTCCTGCCTTGCGCCCTGTGTTGGCTGGGATTGGCTCCAGCAGACCCCCGTGACCCTGTAGTTTAGGATATAGCAGGTTGGATAATGGATGGATGTATTAGCGTTAATATGAATTTCCATAACACCAATAATTAGGTAAAACATTAGGGCAACGGTTAGAAAATTTGTTGAAGTAGGAAAACGTTCAAGTTATGGACAGTTGGGGGTTTTCTGAAGGGCTGGGACCGCATTATTATATTTTTACCATTTTAAATAATGGGAAAAACTTATTGGACATCTGATATTTCACTTTCTGATCCATTTTTAGGAATGGGAATAATGAGGGATAAGTGTACCAGGAGAAAACCAGACGGAACAGAGGAGAACGAGCAATTACTCCTCAAGTACCTTCACAAGGTGTAGGCTTTGCAGAGGTGAACACTCCATAAAGAGGTCTTTAATGGCGGCCGACGATGTCCCAGTGATCTGCTGTGCGCGCTATCAGTGGTAGGACTTCAGGGTCAGAGACAATGCGGCTCCCAAAGCAGACAGTGATGCAGCAGGTCAGAGCGCTTCTGTAGAATGAGGGCAGAATGGTGGGGTGGTAGGCTCGCCTTCTTCAGCCGTTAAAGGAAGTGGAGACATTGCTGTGCCTTCCTGGCTATGGAGGCGCTGCTACTTGACCAATTCCACCACAGAGTCCTCGATGTGTGGTGGGACATGAACAGCGTGGGCCTTTCCTCTTGTCCACATTAAAAGACTGATTGTTGCACTTGCAGCAGTCGACCAATCAAAGGCCATGCTGTATAAAACTTCCATCATTTATTATAATATCTTAGGAGGGCTCCTATTTCTGCAGTACTGGTGCAGTGCATTAAAAAGACATGAATGACACAGTCGCAAACGCAGTTTGGAACAGTTAATCCACTTACTTGTGTTCCCACTGTGAAGCGGAGGCCCCATCATGGACAAAACAGATGTAACCGTATGGAATTGCAGTTTGAGGAAGAGGAATATTTCTAAACGAAACGTATGCTGAAAATGATTTCCACCCCCCAGCATCTCTTCTACTTTCAAGTCATCCACACGCAATTCCCGAGCTGACTTTCTCAAGTGTGAGTCATTTGCTCTCTGCAAAGATGGAGCAATGAATGAATCATAAAACCTCAAGCATGTCCACATTAAGTACATGACAATGACCGTCCCCTTGGGGAGCACCCAGGATGGCCACACTTGGCAGGACCCGCAGACCCCTGCACCTTACGTCCGTTTTCTCAACAGCTTTAACATTCAATACTGAAATTTCCATTTTCAGTGATTTCCAAAGTAGCTTTTTCAAATTAAAATTTCAAGTCACGCTCAGCAGCACTTTGTCATGTTGGACCACTTGTCAATGGGGCGGCCCTCCCGTGTCTCTGCTCCATGGAACTGTGCGGTGAGGGTGACGTTCGAGTCCTGGGCCGTGAGTTTTCTCCATTTAAAGCAGACATTCCTGCCTTACATCTCATGCGGTCATTGAAAATGTGGATGAAGAGTTCTCGGGTAGGGGGGATGCGATTCACTTGAGTTTTTGCTCCTTCTCTTTTTTGTTGTCTTGTTAGCCTGATTTGTGACGTGACTGGACTTTTCCGTAGCTCTTATTCATACCTCTCTCTGGTACCCTTAAAGACCCAGCATTTAGTGCACTGTGATGCTGGTCATTAATTAATTATTTCATTTATTATTAATGACATATTGGGTGTGACGAGGATGGATAGGATTAGGAACGAGTACATTAGAGGGTCAGCTCAGGTTGGACGGTTGGGAGACAAAGTCAGAGAGGCGAGATTGTGTTGGTTTAGACATGTGCAGAGGAGAGAGGCTGGAGATACTGGGAAAAGGGTGCTAAGGATAGAGCTGACAGCTAAGAGGAGAAGGGGAAGGTCTAAGAGAAGGTTTATGGATGTGGTGAGAGAGGACATGCAGGTGATGGATGTAACAGAGCAAACTAGAACATTACATGGTCAGCTTAGGTGGAACGTTTGGGAGACAAAGACAGTGAGGTGAGATTGCTTTGGTTTTGGACATGTGCAGAGGAGAGATGCTGGGTATAATGAGAGAAGGGTACTAAGGATAGAGCTGCCAGGCAAGAGGAGAAAGGGAAGGTCTAAGAGAAGGTTTATGGATGTGGTGAGAGAGGACATGCAGGTGATGGGTGTAACAGAGCAGACTAGAACATTAGATGGTCAGCCCAGGTGGGATGTTTGGGAGACAAAGTCTGAGAGGTGAGATTGCTTTGGTTTAGACATGTGCATAGGAGCGATTCTGGAGATACTGGGAAAAGGGTGCTAAGGATAGAGCTGCCAGGCAAGAGGAGAAAGGGAAGGTCTAAGAGAAGGTTTATGGATGTGGTGAGAGAGGACATGCAGGTGACGAGTGTGACAGAGGAAGATGTCAAGGACAGGAAGATATGATAATCTGCTGTGGTGACCGCTAATAGGAGCAGCCGAAAGAAGATGGAGAAGAAGTTAAGATTTGTCCTCTGGCTTGTTACTATAAACTTCTAAGTGGATTTTTAAATTGAAGATTTGCCGCTGTCATCACAGACGCAGACCCGAGTGCCAAACCACCTCAACTGCCTTAGGGACAAGCTTTGAACTTGAGAAATGTCACAGAGGTGAGTGACGAGGATCTGAAAGCTACCTACAAGGTCTAACAATGTAAAGATGGGTATGTTAAATATTCTCGTACTCAGTTGGTAGCTCCACGACCACCGCTGCTAAAGGAGCTGTGTTACACTTTATCACTCTGAAGACAGAACAAGTGAAGATCCCGAGCAAAGAAAAAAGTAAGATAGAAAGGAGTCACAACTAGCCTGCCTCCATAACTGTGGAAAGTTTGATTGCTTTTAAGTAAGTTGGATGGAGGGTCACATCTCGTGGAGAGACACCACAACTTCAGGTCTTGTGGAATTTTGAGTACTGCGGAGAACCGGCTTAAACATCTTATTTCAGATGCTGCTTTAAATGCCGGAGTGGAAAAGGCAGGAGGAGGACTGGAGGTGCATGTGACTGAGCAACAGTGAAATAGCAAGCATGTTACAAATGGAACTAAAAATGTGTTATCCAGACATCAAAATATTGGCTGAATTCATCCACGCTACTGCCCAGGCAGCTCATCCTGGTGAAAGTTTACAGAAATGATTGACTTTGTTATGAAGACTCTAATGATGAATCATTCTGACCCTGGAATGCTGAGGACTTCAACCAGGGAATGAATGTCTATCAGCACGTGTCAGGCTCCATTTGTGGACACTGCAAGCCGGACCTGCTCTTTCCGAACATTTATGACTTTAAATATAAAACTGGGACACAAGTGGGCAGATCTGACCACATGTGCATTGCCACCTACAAGCTGGTTATCCTCACCTATTATCAAAGCCAGAGGTTTTTATGTGTTTGTGGGGTCGTTTGTTTATTTTAATAGTTATGAACTATAAAGCCAAATGATGACGGCATCCATTCCAACATTTCACCACTTTCTATAATTTCATTGTAGGATGAAGGAATAATGTAGACACAGATGAAATAAAGGCAAACAATAACAAATGAGTATTAAATCATATGCTTACTGCCTTCTAACTACTACTTAACACAGAGCTCCATGACCCGGACAGGTTCTTGAGATTCTAGGGGGACATTTCCCACATCCCAGATGTCTTAACTCTAATATTACACAACAACCTTTTGACCCTGAAGATGCAGGTTGGAAAGCTCATTGCAGAGTCTCCCCCTTGAAGCAACTAATTGCTCTGCCGGGGGGTCTCCGTGCTACTAGTTAGGGTGGGGGGCGTCTCAGGTTACACACAGCTGTGGGGCTCCGTCCAACAGTATTTGCAGCCCGGATCAAAGCCTCATTAGCTTTCAATCCTCTTACAGCTATTAAAGACATACGATCACAAAAGCTTTTACGTCGTTATAATCATTTCATTTGTCATGCAGTGCTGATGTCAGAAGCTCAGTGGGTGTTTTTGCCTTGAACATTAGAAGAAAGAAATCACAAAGTTTCTCCTAAAAAAAAAAAACAAAACTGTCGTTATTTTAATATTAATGTACTGTTCAGCAAAATCAAATGACGATCATCACAGCTCCTCAGCGGTCACAGGGGAGACAACACCCTGAGCTGGCACAATAATAAGCTGCAGAGCCCCAGAGTGGGAAAGGAAGAAAAAAAAAAAAGATCCGGAACCACGGGTGACCAACCCAACTTCTCTACTAGCCACAGACACTAAAATAAAAGTCGCTGTAAAATCAAAAAATAATGATTAAAATACCGAAAATTACAACATATTTTGTTTACCCAGAAAAACTGCAAACTTCTATATAATGGATGTGAGTGGGAGAAGGAACGTCAAAAAACACAAGCCAAACAGGTCATTACCGAGAATTTGTCCCATCTTCAGTCAAACCAAAAAGCAAAGCCAAAGCCATTAAAACCATTCTGTTGGAGTCCCCACAAAGAACCCTGTTCATTACAAATAATGTTAGTTTTGAATTAAAACAAAAAATTGCTAAAGAAATGAATGCGATCAACCCCTGGTCATCAAAGACCTTGGTTGGAGGGCATCTGTGAGAAGTATGGCTCTGAGGGTCATGGTCTATAGCGTGAATGCTGACTTCTGGTCATGTCGTTTCTTTTATAGCTGGGCAACTGGAAGGGCGTGGCTTCTGTCACTAGTCTTCAGAAGGCTCCTCCTCCACCCCAGGGCCAGAAGAAGAAAAGAGGTCGGTGGCTGTGACTCGGGCAGAACTGGTGCTCTGATGATATACTGGCACAAAAATGGCTGCTGTCACATCTTTTCTGTTTTTTGCTCTTTATTTCACCATATAGAAATTCTTGTATTAGGAATTTGTTAGTTTTCACATACAGTACTCCTTGGGGTCAGGGGACAGGGTCAACCATTGTACAGCACCCCTGGAGCAATTGCAGATGAAGGGCCTTGTTCAAGGGTCCAGCAGAGTAAGATCTCTTTTTTTGTCCAACTGAAATTAGCTGTTGAAATATGATGAGCTGGCATTTGGTACGGCGCCCTTCACTTCTGACGATCAACTTTGTCACCTTGTCCAGTCACATTTGTTCTGAAAACAATCCCCCAGATTAATGTTGACCTCTTCTGTAAGTCACTTTGGGGAAGAAAAAAAAAAAAAAAAAAATTCCATTAATTTGCTAACCAAGCAAATAGAAAATGTAAATGGATTGAACCCGATGTGTGGCAGCGCAGCAGTCAGGCAGTGTCCCTAACCAACGTGCCACCTCATTTGGCTTTGATTTTAATTATTCTTTTCAAAAGTTTGCCAAAAATAGCACGTCATTGGTCTACTTCTTTAAGACATAATGTGAACCATGGCCCAAATACTACAAGTTTCTTGAGTAAAATGTTAACGAAATGTCAATTCCTTTTAAAACATTTAAAGATTTGTGCCGTTGTGACCCTCCTGAGGCCCGACCTCTTTTTTTTTTTTCCTGTTGCGTCTCTCCCAAAACCGAAGCACTTATGAATAATTATGACCAACTCAGAGTTCTTCTATAAATCTTAAAAATAAAAAAAGAAATAAAAAAGTTACAAACGAAAAGTCACATTTAGGCGCCTGCTGATACAGGTGGCACCTCATGTCTAAAAGTCTTGAACATCAACGGGACTGTCCTGCAGGGTGTGGAGGTCTGAGGCTCCTTTCTTGGGCTTGTGCCACCCAAAACTGTGGTCTCCCTCAGTGAAACATAAGAAAAAAAAAAAAAAACAGAGAGCCAAGGTGGGACGAGAAAGGAAGGGCGGAGATTGGAGGAAACCCATCCAAAATGAGAGGAATGAAAATGCCTCTGTTGGTTTATTATGGCGTGCGTGTGGATCCAAGAGAAACAAACGTGCTGCTTTTAAGAGTTTTTCCAGCTGGCCAGGTTGTTTGGGCTCTCCAAACAGTTTGTTAAAACACAGAGTGAAGTTGTTCTCCTACCAAAATTCATAAAAAGGCTATCGTTTTTCAGAAATTTCTTTTCTCTCTCTTTTTTTTTGTTTAATTGGAAAGATAGTGGATTTTGGGGGCAAGAGGGATTCCAAAAATGCATGATGGGCCATTTTGTCATTTTAGCCTAAAATCACTCAAGAAGTGCAATAATGGGCTTTAACAGGCCCTGCCTCTTGACAGCCCCCCAGTCTTGACTCTCTAAGAAGACAAGAAAAAACTCCCAAATAAACCCTTGTAGGGAAAAAAATGGAAGAAACCTTGGGAAAGGCAGTTCAAAAAGAGACCCCTTTAAAGGTAGGCTGGGCGTGCAGTGGGTATCAAAACAAAAGGGGGAACAATACAATACAATACAATACACAGAACAGAACAAATCCTCAATACAGTATAAAAATAAAAATATTACAAGTACGGAGCAGAATTTAACACTAGACGATATCCCATAATAGGATTTGGATTTGTTCAGAGTCCTGGAGACCTCAGCCATCAAGC